>NC_088681.1:16577804-16880835 GCF_950023065.1 Planococcus citri
TCGTCATCGAAATTGAAGTGAGGGGGAAAATCGTTGCCTAAACTAGTTGAGGGCACTGGGTTCGCTGGAGGGGGAACTGGTGCTTTGGGAGTAGTTGTTGGCAATCTACCGCGTCCTTTAGTCGGTGGGGGTTTAGGGATGTTATCCTCAGTCGCAACCGGACTGATTGTGGACTCCGGGGGGAGTTCGACAGAGTCTGGGGGAGTGTCGAAGATGACATTTGCCCCTGTCGAGGTGGACGGAGTGGGGGTACCTTCAATCACGTGATTGTGAGTTTGAAGATTGGAAGTGGATGGCACAGGGTTGACTGAAGGGGGAACCTGTGTCGTGGGGGGATTTTTAGGAGGTCTGCCACGTCTTTTGGGAAGTGAAGAGGGGGAGTTGAGGGTTTCCATATTGTCGTTGACCTTCTTAAAGAATTCCGTCAATGGAATCGCATTAGGAATTTCGGGCAGGTCTGAAAATGGAACAATGGGACTGATGTATGATTGGCCTGCGAGAGGGGGGGTCTCAGAGACGCTATCTGCCCCTGTCGCGGGTACCGATCGTGTTTTCGGTCTACCGCATTTTCTGGGAGGTGGCACAGGGGGTATGACCTCCTCGTTAGTCTCCGTAGAAACTGAGGTTGGTTGAGAAGAATCTGCACTCTGAGGGATGTGTGAATGCGTCTGGGACCGTAATGAGGACCTTTCAGCAGCACTTGCCCCTGTCGAGTTAGCAGAACCTGATTCAAGGTCGGCATTCACCGCCAATGGTGCCGTAATTGGCTCCGGGTGAATTTCAACCTGAACTTGGACTTGATTTTGGAGAGGGATGTCGTTGACGTTATTGTCACCGCGGAATGTTGCTCTTAACTGCGCACGGCGGTCTCGGGCTTCATTCATCAGCTGTTTATGGACAGCTCGGGAAGCTTTGGTGACTTGGTTATAGGTCAAGTCGACACCTTGGGGATGGGGAGCGTTCTGAGTCTGATCGATTGCGTTATTTGCATCGTCATTCTCATCAGCGCTCTGGTCGGAGGGATCATCTTGCGATTCGAATAAAAATTCGCGAATTCTGTCTTCGATATCGCGGGGGTCGAGATAAGATTTCAAGCAAGTGTCGGATCTCATCTTGATTAGGTTGTCTTTAGTCAAAAAGAGCGTTAATTGGCGGACGTTAGCTATCCTATTTACTGTGGTGCCGTCAGTTGGCGACAGTAGATAGCTATTCTGGCCAGCTCGTTTGATGACTATAAAGGGGCCTGTCTTCTTTTGGTAGAGTTTGGCTGAGGTCTTTCTGAGTCGCTAGGGGACTCGGTGTGTATGAAAATGAGGGCTGGGTCTCTAAGAATCGCAATTCTGGGGTTTTCTGCCGCCTTCGTAAATAGATTGCGGTAGAATTTGTATCGATTCAAATAGACTGGGGTTTCCTTCTTTCGGCCAGGGATGGGCTCCAAAATACGAGGTTTCACTACCGGAAACATCAGTATGATGAATTCTGCTCCCTTTTTAAAGAGAAGGTATAAGACTTTGAAGAAATCCTGCTCAATGATCGTGTATGGGCGTGTGCTGTAATTAAGCTCAGCCTGGCACATAGAAAGAATGAAGTTTCCGCCATGTGGGAATTTGGACTCTTCTATGGCACTATATAGACGTGGGAGGCTGATTTGGTCACGTAGGTAGGGTGGTAATTGGGCAGGAAAATCTCTATCTCCTCTATATAGGTAGTGAGCTAAACTGTCACCTACCCATATGAGTTCAGAGAAAATAGTACGGTCAGGGGCTAAGGGGGAATCGCAACTAGACGGTGCCCCTATCGAGTCTAGTTTTATTGGTTTTCCGTTGAGTCACCGTCACTTGGCTTCTCTTCAGATTGATTGGGGGTGGTTGGAGGGTTTTCCTCCGAGTCTGATTCTTCTGACGATGAGCTGCAATCGGGCTCAGGGTCATAAATCGGCTCTAAACCGTCTTTATGGAATATGAAAGAGACTGGGATTGGAATTGGTGGGGGGTGTGACGGAGTTTTGGGTTCAAATTTCTCTCTAGGTTTCTCAAATTTCGAGCCATTTGCCGATTTTGAGGTGCCTGAGCGAGATTTCTGTGCGTCATTAGCACCTGTGGAAGGAAGTGCTAATTGCTTCTTGGGTTTAAGACCTGGGTTGGGATAATTAGCGATGTTCTTGTTGCTACCGAACTTCTTTTTGGGTGTTAGGGTGATTAAGACGTCATTGTCCTTTGTCCCACCTAACATTCTCCTAAAAAGTTTCTGCAGGTCTTCTGTGGTAATGGGTTCCTGAGATTTTGCATGCAAATGATGCAATATATCTTTCGAACCTTCATTGTTCCACACTGGGGTGCCTAATTGCTGGTATCTGGTCTTGGTGTAAGCAGGGCCAGAGAAAACAATGGGAACCTCATTTTCCGGATCAACGTCATCGTTGGCGAAAAATTCTAACTTGCGAATTAGCTCTTCGATAGACTGGCCCTCTTTCCTAAGATACATCTTGTACTCTAAGGGAGCCTTACTGGTGAGAAGGTCGACGATTTGATCTTCGATGGCGTACTTACGCTTCATCAGCGTGTTAGCCCAACGAATCATCTCGTCAGCCATCTCTTTGGGACCAGGGGGGGAAATGAAGCGTAATTCGCATTCTTTCAGTGCGGCATTTTGATGAGCTTTGTCCCAGTAGAAATCGAAAAATTTCTGGATAAGAATATCGTAGGAACGTACATTCTCTACTTTATTCTTCCAGGTTTGAGCGTCTTTCGCTTTGACAACACCTTTGAACGCGAAAATCTTGTGCGATTCGACAATATTCGTGTTTTCAAAGTATTGTTCAAATTGAGAGACAAACTCGTGTGGGAAAAATTTCCGGGACTCATCGTAAAAAATACCGGCACTTTTTAGGGAGTTGGCATCCATGGGCAGGGTTTTAGACTTGAATGCGCTACCGGCATTGTTGCAATCGTGAGAACCGCCAAAATGGGTCTTTTTCACTTTTGCAAGTTCGGTAGCTAAAACCTGACAAGCCGCAACATGCCTGTCCATTTTAGCATTCCGTTCTTCCCTATCTCTGCGAAATTCGTCTGCGGTGCTCGCCGCTAATGCGCGAGCTTCCGCAGCGACGTCCGCAGAGGTCGCGGCGTGTTCTTCAGCCGTCTTGGTAAGGTTGTCAGCCCAGTCACCACACTTTCGTTCGAAAAGTTTGAACTTTTTGGCGACTGACTTGATCACCTCGGTATTGTCATTTAACACCTTGGCAACCTTTTCCTTATCCTGTTCGAGGTTTTGGATGTACTTATCGTGTACAGCCTGGCCTGTGCGAATTTCCTTAATCGTTTGAGCGTGCATTGACCACGTGTCCCTAAATAATCCGATAAGAGGATCATTTGGGTCCACGTTTTCGGGGATTTGCAATTTCAGATCAGAAGTGTCCGTAATTAGACCTTGCTGACGCTGAATTTGCTGGTCTGACGCATCATCCGACTGGGAAATCGCATTCGACTTAGGTGGAGGGGGAGGGGGGTCAGAGGGTATGGCGATGTGGCTGGAATCAGAGGCGTCGTCATCAACTTCCTCTGAGTCCTCTCCATCCGCGTCAGATTCCTGAGGAGAAATGGGGGAATTATTCCTACTTTCGAAAAGTGACGTAAAAGAGAAAGGGCTTGAATTAGGCGCAATTTCAGCCTGTTGGGCAGGGGGGTCGGATACATCTTGATCGCCATGTAGATCGATGTCCGATTCCTGCTTTTTCCTATAATTGGGACATGTTTTCTTATGCCTAGCGAGAACACAGAGACAATGGACAAATCTAGGTCTAGCACCTGTACTATTTCTGGTCTGAACGGGCATGTCGAAAATAATCACAAGAAAAAACAAGCGAAAAAATGCACAAAATTGAAAAGCAAATAAATAGCAGAGCGAAAATATGCACGTAAATTAAAAGCACACAAAAGCAATAACTACTAAATATATAAAAATACCTGGTACAAATTAGCTGGTATAAGGAGGCGCGAAAAACGAGAGAATAAAATGCACACGAGGTGTAGAGAACAACTGCCGCGGCAAGAAACGACTAGATAATGCGTCGGAAGGTAGGACGCAGCTGCAGCAGCAACGAAATGGCGTGATCCGAGCCAATAACGGTCGGCGCGCGCTTCTCTGCTTGCAACGTGGCGTGATCCGAGCAGCACTGTGATCGGGTGAAGGCAGGGGGGTAACCACTGTCTGTTGGCGCGTTTTTTCACTGCTTGCTACGTGGCGTGACGAGCCTAGCAACGAAAATGGCGCGTTTTCTACCTTAACGGACGTTTCAAGGGCGTGACAGGGGTAGCGGGGGGATTGGCTACTCTACACAACGTGTTGAAGGTCACGTAGGCCGCAAATATACCTACGTGGCGATTTTTATAGGCAAAAAACTACTCGTTTTTCAGTTGCAAATGAACTAAAATAAATTGAAAATAGTTATTTGCAATTGAAACAATATTTTCTGTACTGGGTGGTGGCAGGGGAAGCGGGGGTATTTAGGCTAATCTGCACCACGTGGTAATAGTCACGTAGGCCGCACATGTGCTTACGTGGCTATTTTTGGGGGAAAAAATTTGGAATTTTGAAAACAGTTGCAAGTGAGCTGTTTCAAAATCGAAAATATCAAAATGCAATCGAATTTGATATTTTGGGGCTGGGGTGGTGATTGGGAAAGTGGCGTGATAGGCTACTAACTTGGCACCATGTGTTGGCTGTCATATAGGTGGCTGATGCAATCTATGTGGCAGTTACAAAATATGGTAAAATTAATTCAAATCAAGCTGTAAAATAGCCTGATTGAATTTTCGAAAATACTGGTATGAAAATAATACCAATATTCGCGTGTTGGGTGGTGACAGGGGGAACGAGGGGGTCGAACCTACTGTACACCACGTGGGAATAGTCACCTAGGCCGCAAATAGGCCTAAGTGGCTATTTTTGAAGAAAAAACGAACTCTTTTAGATTGCAAAAATGAACCTTTTCGAATTCGAAAATATTAACACGTAAATGATATTAATATTTAACCTATTGGGTGGTAACAGGGGGGCGATGGGAACCACTTAACTGTACCACGAGGGACCAGTCACGTAGGCCGCAAATGTGCACCACGTGGCTGTTTCTGAAGCAAGAAAAAGCTCTTTTTCAGTAGAAAAAGATACTTTTTGGGTGTGAAAATATTAATATGCAATTGATACTAATATTTTCCGCGAAGTGTGGCTACAGGGGGAGCGGGGGTCACTACCTATCTGTACCACGAGGTAACTGTCACGTAGGCCGCATATGTGCTCCACGTGGCAGTTGTTGGGGTGATTTTGGACTCTTTTTGGTTGCAAATTGAACCTTTTTGAGTCCAAAATCGTCAATACGCAATAGGTATTGTAATTTTGCGTCTTGGGCGGTGGCAGGGGGAGCGGAGGTTTTAGGTCTAGGCTGTCTGCACCACGTGTAACTGGTCACGTAGGCGGCTGATGCAATCTAAGTGACAGTTACGTAAGACAAAAATTGACTCGTTTCAAGTTGCAATTGAACTGAATTGAGTTGAAATAAAATATTTATACGTCATTATACAAATATTTTACTGCTATAAGTGCTAATACGCAAATGGTACTAGCATTCACACTGGAGAAAAACTAAATTTTAAACCTAATTTTCCTAATTTCTTACTCTTATGAAGGAGTAAACGCAAATGGTTTTTTCAGTGGGAAATCTCTGTTCTTGTCTCAATTTCAAACGCAATTGGTCTGAAATTTCAACTTGAACAGAAATTTGAATACAGATGCTGAGGCTATGTCAGGTAACCTGTATTCTTCGTAATTATTGGGCGCCAATGTGAGAATATAATAGCTCTAGTGCCTGCTATCGTAGGGTAAAACCTAACTACTTCATGAGGGATAAACATGAAATACCACTAAAGTGAAATAACTTACCTGGCTAGCTCAGCAGGGTGGCGGTGTCTAATTATATTCCACAGAATGGATTAAATACACGAACATCATACGAAATTAGTATATTTAACCCGAAAAGAGTGTCCTTACGGACGTTTAGCAAGTATAAATTAACAAAGCAAGTATAAATTCACATCGATTGCAAGTATAGATTATTCTCGGCAAGTATAAATTATAACAAGTATAAATTATCGCGAACCTTAAAGCAAGTATAAATTCTCCGTGATAGAAGCATCTCCCTGGCCAGACGAAACACAACTACGCCGTTCCACACGCTCGTAGCTGCGTCTAGGGTGCAGCTCCGAGTAGGACAACGCAGTGTTACCACATGGAGAAACTCCTAATTGTACTGTAGGCAGTGTAGACATAGGCATATATTACAACTCAACAAAGGAGGAGTCCTGATAAAGCCATATTTTAGCACCAGACAATTATCGACTCGGCCACTCTTGAAATGTTGTAATAAATGTCTCAAATACGAATCCGTAGTTAGTTAACCCAGAATGACCAATTTTTGGGCTCCAGGGGTTCCCAAAGTTGTAAATAAAAAAATAATTTTAGGAACTAGTGAGTAACTATTCCTGTAACTTTCATAATTGAGCTTTCTTGGGTCAAATTCTGAGATTTTACTCTTCGAAAAAACGTTAAAATCACGTTTTCACGATTTTAAATTTAACGAAGTAAAATCTCAGAATTTGACCCAAAAAAGCTCAATTATGAAAGTTACAGGAAAAATTAAATGAAAAATTATCGAGTTCTTGCTAATGTGTTTCAAATGTAAATTGTTCAATTTATTTGGAAAAATATGCATAAACGCTTTTTTTTAGGGGTGCCTAAAGTGAAGGGGGCTCTAAAAAATGGGTTCAAAGTTAAGAATATTCAGAGAGCTTGATTAAACTTTTTCATCTAGATAATTAAATGTATATCTCAAAACGCCATGTTTGGCACAAATTGCAGGTTTCTAGTTTTCCAGGGGTTCCCAAACTATATCGAAATTACGAAAAATTGGAAAATTATAAAATGTATTTTTGAGTTCTAACGCACAATTTTATTGAGCTCAAAATTTGGTAGACTGGAAGTCTTTCCGATACTAATAAACTGTAAAAAGCTTTTTAGCGGGGTTCAAAGGGGTTAGGTTTAAAATGTTGGTTTCAAAATTTTTCAAAAATTAACTCCCCCCCCCAGTTTTGCTCCGAGATGTCGAAAATAGAAAAATCACTTCGCATTACGTTTATCGCGTTCAAACGGATATCTTACCCTGAAAAAAAAATTGGAAAAAAATACTCAGTGGTTCCTAAATATTTTTGTATTCACAACTTTGGGAACCCCTGGAGCCCAACAAATGGTCATTTTGAGTTAACTAACCACGGATTCGTATTTGTGACATTTATTACAACATTTTCAGAAGAGTCGTGTCGATGATTGCATGGTGCCAAAAAAGGCCTTATCGAGACTCCTCCATTTTGAAAAACACCGAAAATTTTGGAAGCTTTGATAGTCGAATTACAATGTTAAAAAAATGTGTTTTAAAACGTTTCACGCTGTTTAATTGTTTTCAAAGCACAAAAAAGGGCCTATCGCAGTACTTATGTACTTACCTACCTATCTAGCCGAATACTTCAACTTTCGCGAAATTCGCTCAAAACTACCCAATTTATGGACATTATAGGCGTAAAAATTATCAAAAAAAAGTGCGAACGTGTCATGAAAAAAATTATGAATTATAAATAAAGTTACACTTTCGAAAAAACGTCCATCGAAAAAAAAAAGAGGTAGTGGATGTGTGTGTGTTTTTGAAACATTATCCTCCGCGTGCACCATCGCATCTCTCGAGTTGAGTAATTTATATTCGTAGGTGATTTTTAATTTGATAACGGATTTTCCGCTAGGTACCTATTGGAAAATGGCTTGTCGACAGCATTTTTATGAAACACATGATGCATTTTGTCATTCGCCGAATAACTATCGACGGAACAGTAGCCTTTTTTTTCGTAATGAAAAAATAGTCACGTAAAAGAAGTGTGTTTTTTTTAACGTTGGAAAAAAATTTCCCCTCTATGTTCCTCTTGTATGTACTTGCTTGGTGGCTGGTATAGGTATTGTTTTATGTTGGGAAAAATAAGGAGGGAGGAGAGGGGCAGGGGGTAGGGACAGGTACTTGGGGGTGGTAAAAAGTTGAAGCACGGTACTTACTTTGGATCACGTTGTTGGCATTGTTATCGTTGTATACTTTATCGAGTTGTATATTGGATCGAGATAACTTGACGCTGGGCAGGACGGTTATCATGGTTGGTTCGCGTTGTACTTGCGGCTTGTAAATCGCCTTATTCGGCCTGTCTAGTAGGATACCAATTTCGTTGGTTTTTTGATAAATCGAGTATATGCTGGCGGTACAGCGTACTTTAAGGCTGTTGTTCTCTTTAAAATGGCTCTCGTCTACTTGAAACGATATACTGGAGAAGGCCTCTTCTTGATCATTCTCGTCTAGTACTCTTTGCGAATGAATGATGCGCGCTTTGCCGGTTACCTGTGGAGTTCAAGTGGTCTGATTAAAATGCGAATGTTTTCAACTTACGAGTATACAATATAATAGGTACAAGAATAATAATAACAGGTTTATAAAGTACAATGGTAGAGGTCTATGATACAATGTGGTATATGTACTTTTATGTAGGTTAGAATTGTATGTATGTAGTTCATATAAATGTCACGAAGACTGTGTAATTATTTCATCGCTACGGATGTAAATTAACCCTACTACGCGATTTATGGAAAACTTGTCGCCTAGATATGCGAATCTGCGGTGAGAAAAAATGTTACCGAGAGGAAATAAATATATGGTACGGTATTTTACGTAGTATACCACACGATGTGGATTAAATTCTGACTAATAAATGCGTGGTTTAAAGATTTGCAAGGATTTTATTATACGGGTACGAAATTCTCGTAAATATATCGCGATGATGTCATTATGACGTCAGCTTTTCCTCCTTTCTTCTCGCAAATTCATCTTGTATCTTTCAGACACATACAATACATTTTATACGAGTACATCTTGTTTTGATTATCGTCTCGTCATAGAGATAAGATTTTTTGCGAGTGCAGTTCGAGAATACCTTTCAAAATGCAAAATTATCAGTTATCGGAGACAGAGATAGATTCAGCTCTGAATGGTGAATAGTTCCGAAATCGGGCTATTAATAGATATCGAAGTTGTAATTCCAGGTTTCGTTTAGAAAACGAAATTCCTCTTGCTACTGGATGGAGATTACTAGCATAGTATAGTTCTGTTAGTGAAGAAACTGGTTTCTTATTGGTGCAGGTCATTTACGTTTGGTTTTTTTTTTTCATTTGAATATATTTTTTTCAAATAAACTTTTCGAGTGTGACGAAAAAAATGAGGAACTGGTGTGTGCAATGAAGAGATAGTGTTTCTGTAGCTTGGGCTTTCTACCAAAATTTTACCTTAATTTCATTCAAGTTAAGTTGAATGGTTGAAGAGACCATGATTTTTTTTTTCAAGTCGAGTGGCGTTTATTTCATGTGTATTAATATGAATTGGTGATATAGGTGATATCATAAAAATCAGCGTTGTCACTTTTTTCGTACGAAAAATTAGCTTGAAAAGGTTCAGAACGTAGTTTTCATATCGTTCCGACTCTCAAAAATTCTGAAAAAAATATATTATGGACAACTTTTCATGCTGAACAACATATTAAAAAATTGGGATAGAATTATTTCGTAAAGTCGATTTAAAAAAAAACTGAAAGTTTGCAAAAAATGCAAAAAATGCGATTTTTTGATTTGAAACTTGAAAAAAAGTTTTGACTGGTGAAGTTCACCCATTTGACCTCTATTTTTACGTATCGGTTGAGAAAGTTGAAAAACCCCCTTCACTCGATGAAAAAAACTCATCACAAAAAAAATAAAAATTCGAAAAGATTCAAAAAATTAACGAATTTTAATTTTTTTGGCAATGAGTATTTATTTTTATCGAGTTTTTCATGAAATACGTCAGAAAGAAGTCAAAATAAGACAACTGAATAAATTTAAACTTTTTTAGGTGTTTGGAATTGAAAATTGAATTTTTTCGAATTTTGATTTTTTTGTGGTGAGTTCATTTCATTGAGAGAGAATTTTTAAAAAAATCGCCGACCCCCTCCCCCTTACCACTTCTTGGTCGAATTGACGTGGAATGACACTTATTTTAAAGTGATTATGAAATCTGACATTAGTAGAAATCAAAATATCACACCACATTTTCAAAATTTTTCAAAGTTATTAATAAACTTGAATCGTTGAGGTGCCAGACGGTAACGAAATAACCTAGTATTTGACCTCAAAACATCCCGAATTTAGCATAAATTAACATGCCATACCATATTTTATTTTATTTTTATTTTTTTCTTGAGACAGAAGTAGAGCAGAGGAGCCCTTAAGGGTTACATCCAAAAACAAAAATTGTACAATATTTTGAAATCCTACTCCTTCATTTTGATGTATGTAAATTGACAAACCACGTACACCACATTTTTGTATAGTGTAGATAGGAGCCCAATAACAGTATCAATTAAGCCTCTTTATTTGTATTTTTTTCCCTCAAATTTTGAACAAAATCGCAACTAATTTTACGTAAAATTTTGAATTCTATTCTTCAATTTTTATATCGATCTTAAAAAATTGAAAATTCTTGGAAATCATGTGGATCCTTCGCCTCCTTCCCTTTCCCCTAACTCTAAATAATATGTATTTAGTTGTACAGTTGAAGATGAATTAACCGATTTTGTATTTGATAAAACACTATTCCAATTAACTCATTTATTTTTTATTTTCTAGTAGGTAATAATTATTTTCATTTTTTACTTTATGATTTTTTTTTTAGAAATTTTTAATCTTCTAGCATACAAAACGTCTATCTTGAGAGCCTATTGCCCAATTCTTCTTTATGGAATCATAGTAGAAGTCTTCTCAACAAACCAACGATATTACCTCCACTAACTCATAATAACAAATTGGCGACTACAAACCACAAAAAATGTGAATTACAAGTATTTGCTGATTTTTACAAAGATATTTTCTGCAATAGAAATATAGACACTCTTGATATTTTGACTGAACCTAGCAATCATCGTCTTCGCAAAATGCTTTGTCAAACCTCAGTTGAAGAAATTCGCTATATTATCAAAAAAATCAAAATCCGGAAATCACCAGGCTTGGATAACATCAGTAACATTATGCTTAAAAACCTTCCAACAAATATCCTTACAAGCTTCAAAACACTTTTCAACTCTTGCCTTCAAATTGGTTACTTTCCTAGAAAATTGCCAAAGTAATTGTGCTATCCAAAAAAGAATCTCCTTCTTTATATCCTAATGATTATAGACCTGTCAGTTTTCTCTCTTCTCTATCCAAAATCCTTGAAAAAATCATTCGTAAACATCTTTTGGACTTTCTGAAAAAGGAACAGATTTTGCCATCTTTTCAGTATGGTTTTCATAATAAAATGAGCGCAGTTCATCAGTTGCATAGAATGGTACAGCTTATTAACAACGACTATGAAAAGAAGCAATTCACAACTGCAGCTTTTATAGACATCAAAAAGGCCTTTGACTTTGTACTGCATTGTGGTTTAATTCACAAATTAGTTACAATTGGAAACACCCACCTTTCTACATAAAATCATTTCTTTTTTATGTTCAAATTGATGATGAAAGCTCTTCACTTCAAGGAATCAGTCAAGGTGTACTGCAAGGCGCTGTATTGAGTCCAACATAAGGCTTTTGAAGTATTGCAGGTTGAATATCGGTTTGCCTGAACTATATCGGTTTGGTGGGCATTCTTATCAGTGAGTATCAAAATTTCATATTTTGAGAAATTTTCACAAGGTGTTTTTGAAATGTATAGCTTTTATTTATTTTTTTCTTCAATTTTAAACACTGTTAAATCCTGTGATGGAAAAAGATCCGCTCTTTGTCGAGGTTCAAAGACGTTTTGTCAACTTCTTTAAAACTCGACGAAGAGAGGATCTTTTTCCATTACAAGGTTTAACAATGTTTAAAATTGAAGAAAAAGCTATACATTTCAAAAACACCTTGTGAAAATTTCTCAAAATATGAAATTTTGATACTCACTGATAAGAATGCCCACCAAACTGATAAAGTTCAGGCAAACCGATATGCAACCCGCAATACGTCAAAAGCCTTATTGTTCATCTTATACTGCTATGGTATTCCTAAACCAGCTGATAATGAAATAGCAATGGTTGCTGATGATAAGTGTTTACTCAGCCAAAATAATGACCTTCTAATTGCGTGTAATCAACGCAACTGCGCATGAGTCAACAACTGATGATGTGAGTGTGTGTGTATATGTGTGTATATTGCTGTTAGTAGTTGAGTTGAGTTTAGGTTAACTACTAACAGCAATATACACACATATACACACACACTCACATCATCAGTTGTTGACTCATGCGCAGTTGCGTTTGTTTATTACACAGAGTTGGCGACATAACCAATTGTTTTTTTTCGCGTATGATTAGCGGTCTAGGTTAATAAAAGTCCATGCAGTTAAATATCTCGGCGTACACTTGGACCAGAAACTATCTCTCAAAAACCATATTGTTCTCAAATCATGTGATGCGTTATTATTGTATAAATTGATCACTTTGTGTATAGGGTATACATGCTGAGCTGAATAAATACATACTTTTTCTTCTTCTTCTTCTTCTGCACACTTGCCATGCAGGTTTGGTGAATTTCAAAAAAAAAAAATTACTTTTTATTGGTTTCAATTTTTTTTGAGCTGTTTTAGTTTTACATCATTTTGACGAGTTTTCAACACTACAACACTTTGTCGTGTATTTTCAGCCAGGTTACTTATTTCAGTGCTTTTTTAGCATTTTAACGTAATTTTAACGTGTTTTTAACACATTTTACATAGAAACAGTCTTCAAAGTATAATGAATACGTTTTGTGCGATAATTTTTTTTGCTGAAATGTGCAGGGAAATGATTAATAATTTCAATTTGTGTGAAATTTAAAAGGCTAGCATTTTTCAATTCATTGAACCAAAAATGAAAAGTACTAAAAATTCAAATTGATTTTTTAAGATTTGGTCCGATGAGTGATGGGGATAGCTTTATGCCCCATTCCCCATTGCCCCATTTTTCTCTAATGTTTGACCTTAAAAAATGTATCATCCTTTGAAAAGATGAAAATTATTTTCGAATATGTACCCGGTATTTTGTTCTATAAAAATGATTAAATTAATTTTTTGAGGGGTGGGGGCGAGGAGAATTTTCGTGCATACGAAGGAACACTTTTCAAACAATTTTGAGTCTACTTATTTTCATCCCAATGTTTTATTAATTTTTTTTTTCAAGTTGTGAGAAGATTTCTCATTAATGATGCTTTTATGCAGACAAGAGTAGGTATTTATCATTTTTAAGGAATGAGGAAGCTTTGAAGGGGCCTAGAGTTGATAAGCAGTTATTTTGCAGTTATGAAGGCTTCGTTTTTCATCATTCTTAACATACCCACTGATGTAAAATATGAACTTTTAAAACAAACGTCTCCCTTTTCAAAGCATTTCTTTGAAATTTTCCATCGAGCCTCGAGAGCACATTTTTTACGCTGGTATTTTCAATATTTTTTTAATCCCACAGACTTTCTTTTTTTTAAAAAAAAAAAAGACAATATACAAGTAACTCGTGTCGTAACGATTATTTATTGATTGAAACAGTCGAGCTGATATTAAACGTAGATAATTATATTAATAACTCGAGCACGCGAAAACATCATATTATTAAAAGAAGAAAAAAAATACCTACGTATCTATACATGGCATGGCACAAAAAAAGGGGATGAAAAGTTCGGTATTATCGACTTTTCGAATAATAAATATTACACCGTATAATTCTCTTCTTTTTCGTATTCTTTCATAAACTAATTCACGTCTAGAACTATTTTACTCTATTTTAATTAAAAACTGAATCACGTTCAAGTGTTGAAAATTAGTATAAAACTTTAAAAGCGCGACGATAGCATTTAAAATAAAATCTGGAAGGCGCTGATGATGCTGCTGCTGCTGCGGCGCGGCACAGCACTTGTCTCTAATAATTTGTAAGGTTGATGAGACGTTCAAGTTTGAAGTGGCGAAAGAAAAAATAAAATAAAAGACGAAGATAGAGAAACGTACGTACGCAAGAAAGAGAAAAAAAGGGGGTAATAACGTTATGTAACGAAATTTCCATTAATTGGGCGCAATTTAGCGAGATTTTTTGTCAATTTGTCGGCGTCCTGCGTTTGCAGACGAAGGTATATAAGTAGATGTGTAGGACTGTAGGTAAACGCATTTACGTGGAATTTTTATAAGTAGTATTTAGCCATAGTTGCTTATGCCTGAGCTTAAGCAGCGGAGTAGAATTTAGAGGCGCGATTCGACTAAATTGAGTTTTAAAATATTGCTCTGCGAAAACGCCGCCACGCAATTTATTCTACGCACGGTGTAGACTGCTATTCTGCAACTGAGAAATTTTTTTCGTATTGCGACAAATTGAATTTGGAGAAGAATTTTCAAATGAAGAGCTACCTACCTACCTATTCAAGTCGAATACATTTTTTTTGCTACCTTGCTATGAAATTCGACCGTGCAAAATTTGTGTTTTTTTTAACTCGAATTTTTGTTGTAAAAGTTGAAATGAAATGCATTTTATGCTAAACTACGAGTATATTCGAGAAGTGATTCGAGGATGGCAGAGATGCCGAGCAAGGGTGTTATTGTAGATGTTAGGTATGACAGCTAGAGAATTTTCTCGCCGAGTTGCGAAAGTTTTATACGAATGGTAAAGAAGGGCTTTGTGTATTGCATATTTATGTACTGCAAGTCGAGCAAACTTTGTGATTTTTTCACGTGTATTTTAGTTGCTGTAACCCATGTTATATTCATTTATTGTTATTGCAGGTGAACTCGTGTCAAGAGATGCGCAATTACGTCAGCGACGACAGTGCTGTTTGGTAAGTTGCATATCCATATGTTTACATAGGTACCTATATTTTTATGAATTCAGGTTTTTGACGTATAGTGTTGCTAAAAATCAGGATGTGTTTAAAGAGCTTTGTATTTTTCCTTGTGAAATGTATTGTTTCTGACTTAAAAAAAAAATAATTAGCTTTGAACTCTGATTTCTGCATTTTTAGCTGTATTGGCATGTTAAAGAGACTATTCAACAAGCAAACCTTTCAGAGTGACGGGTTCCTATTTGACCATGACCATGATTTTTGAGAAAGGTATGATTTGAAACCCCCTCATCCAAAATGATTTTTCGATTTTTTTGGAAAAAATTGAATCTTTTTATTTAGCAATTTGTGTTAATTTAGTTTTTTTAAAGCATTAATTCTGTAAAAATGATAAAAATTAGCCCAATAACAAAATATTACTTTGAGAAAAAAAACACCCTGCAACTTTTTGCCTGGAAATTGGCTCGAATATACTTAGATAAACACGTTATGTGTGTAGGTACAAATCGGAAAGTAGGCAAAACTTGATTTTTAGGTGCCCAAATTAACTTTCTATTCCTTCTGGAGAAATTGAAAAATTTTGGAAAAGTCGCAAATCACGCCGGGGGCTCTAGGATGGCTCGATACAGCTACGTACGTTTGTGCAAATTTCAAAAACTTTCTTCCAAACCGAAAATTTTTCATTTTTTGAATTTTTTTCTCAATATACGTTGGTCAAAAAAACACAGTCCAGTTGTCCGCGTGGAAATCAGCTCAAATGTAAATAATCTCGTTAAAAACAGATCGAGAATAAATCACAACTTGATTTTTAGCTTCCTGAATTAATTTCTGCGCCTTTTGGAGAAAAATGGAGAATTTCGAGTTCTGGAGAGTCAGTATCAGGTAGTTAGTTTCTGGGACTAGCTTTTAACACTTTCAGCGAATGATTTCAGGTTTTTTTTTTTGGAACAGTGTGCATAAATCGCCAAAAATAATCAATATTAAATTTTCAAAAATTCACAAAAAAAACAAGTTGGGCAGCTAAAATTTTGGTGTGTGTGGGAGGGGGAGGGGTTCAGACTATGTATGCTCTTTTTAAAAAATCGCTGCCGTTTCAAATCATCGAGAGGTTTTCTTGAGAGAAACTTGTATAATTCTCTTTTTGCCTGATGTGCGTCATTTGAAATTTTTCAGTACATGTTTTGAGAAAATTTCATTGCAGAATTCTCCAATTTTCAAAGAATTAATTTAATTTACATTTTTAAAAGAAGACAAATTCATGTTAAACTAGACAGCTAAGCAAAGCTTAGCTGCAAAGTGTGCGTAGCTAGCTGCCTTTTCTACAGCTATAACCGTTATTACATCTAGGTAGTGCATAAGTGAATCAACCATGTCACAGTGATGAGAATTTTTGAAACTCTCACTGCTTCAAAATAATAATTGTTTTTCAGTGTTTTCATATTTTCCAAATTACAATAGGTATTTCAGAATAATTTATAAGCTTGTATTGCTTCTAAATTAAGAAATTTCTAGTTGTTTTTCATAGTTTGCATTGTTTTAAAATTTACAAAATTTCAAATCGATTTCCCGAATTCCCCATCGCTACAATTTCATAAAGTTTTCAATAAATTTTCAGAATTTTGCATTGCTGCTGAGTTAGGAAATTTGCAATCAATTTTTAGAATTCACATTGCCTCTAAATAGTCAAATTTTGAATAATTTTTCAGAATTCTTATTGTCTTTAAATTAAAAAATTTCAAATTCAATTTTCAAGTTCATATTGTCCACAAATTGTAAAACGTTTACTCAATTTTTGGAATTCACATTGCCTCCAATTTTTCAGAATTCTCATCTTCTTCATAAATATTACAATACTTATTTCATATAATTTTCAAGTTCACATTATCTGCAACTTACAGAACTTTTAATCAATTTTTGGAATTCTCAGCGTCTCTAAATACAAATTTTCATATTATTTTTTTTAGAATTTACATTGTCTTCAAATTTATAAATTTTCAAACCAATTTTCAGAACTTGCTTTTTATTCTAAATTAAGAATTAAATCTTATAAAATACCTACCTATGTTAAGAATTTGCATTGCCTATTACACGAAAAAAATATGGGTAATTTATACAAAAAAATTTAACTAAATACTCACAATTAAGTACCAGATCCCATTCAATAACTTTTACTGTAATCGTATACCTAGTAAAACTTATCATTTTAATAAATTTTGCTATAGGTACCAATAGTAAAAATCATTTTGTTTTAATAATTTTTACTAAATCATGATAATAAAAATTACATGCTTCAATTGTACAAAAATTAGTTTAATTTCTCATTTTGAAGTAATTTTTAAATTATAAGTAAAAAGTTAAAAATTATTCATGTCAAGTAATTCTTACTTTATACTTATGGTTATAGGTAGACAAAAAATTAATGAAATGAATTTTTAGTTAGCAAATTATATCATAATTCATAACTCAGTTTCAGCATTATTTTTGCCCCATTACCATGTACTACATAGTAACTGCAAAGCATTTACCTATCCAATTTTCCTACGAAAAATCCGTCACCTACCTTCTTACCTCATGGGGATTCGAACCTGGGTCCCTAAATTTCCTATTCCTACCTACATGCCCTAACCCACTCAGCCACAACTTTGCTACGAGGGTTAGGGCATTAAAATAATATATTTGTTTGGTAAACGCCCCACCAAACCACGCCCACTTGGAATTTACAGCTAACAGACTGGGGGGTGTAACAGGGTACAATGAAACACAGCTGGTGATGGAATAGACTGGGGGTATAGCAGGGTACAATGAGCGGCAGGTGTTCTACAAGTCCCCTTTTCCCTTTTTTAGGATTTAATGCATTAAAATAATGAACTAAAATTGCAATTACTCAGCAATTACCCATCCGAATTGAATGAAAATTAATCTATTCCCTCCGCCTTAATGATTCTCAAATGGTGTCCAATAGGTACAAAAAACGGTTGGATGGCTTAAGAGAACATTCAGTTCCAATAAAATTTCATTTCTCAAAGCGAAACCAATAGTGTGCTACGCACACTAAAAAATGTGATAGAAATTCAATTCAAAATGCTCTATAGAAGTTTATAAATTCGAAAAATGAAAAATTGAAATAGTAAAGTATTGAATGTATGTAGATATGCAGGTCCGCAAACGTAGGGAAAATAATGTTGATTCTTTTCACCCCCTTCCTCCTCTCAAAAAAATCAAGTTTTTTTCAAAATGTCCTGCTAATGAAAAATTGAAACGATGGAAATATTTTCGACACCTCTTCTCCGAAAAAATATTTTGAATGTTCAAAAACGAAGTAAAAGCTAAAATTGACATGTAAAATTTTGACGCCCCTTTTTCTTCAAAAATGTCTTCCGAATGTTCAAAAAATGTCCTGCTAAAGTGCTACTCCTTCATTTTGAAAAATTTCTAGATGTCTTGCGAGTATGCCCCAAGCGAAAAAACGAAGGACACTCCAAATGTGTGTACTTGGAGGAGAGGGTGGACAGTTTTCTCTCCATTAAAAAATTTCCAGGGGTTGCGGTTGGTAACTCTTCTCCACAGTTTTTTGCAAATAAAACTTGGCCAACTTATAAAACTTACATTAGATAACATTTTTCAAAAAAAAAAAAATTATATTTTGAGGATAATGTTAACTTAAACATGAAAAATTGCAATTTGAACGAAATCTGAGAAGGAAAAAATCAAATTCATTTCCCAAAGGGTTATTCCACGTCAATTCGACCAAGAAGTGGTAAGGGGAGTCGCCGATTTTTTTGAAATTTGTCACCCTCTAGATTTTTTTAAAAGGCTGCTAGGGGGTGTCAAAGTTTTCAGTGACCTTAAAATATCATCCATTTCAGCAGTGGATTACTCGATAACCGCGATTCCTATATCAAAATGGATTTTTTTCCAATAGTTAGGGGTTTTGAAAGGCTTTTTGGTGATATCATAAGAATCAGTGTTGCCACTTTTTTTCGTACGAATAATTAGCTCGAAAAGTTTCAGAACGTAGTTTTCATATCATTCCAACTCTCAAAAATTCTGAAAAAAATATATTATTTATGGACAACTTTTCATGCTGAACAACATACTATTAAAAAATTGGGATGGCATTATTTTGTAAAGTCGATTTTAAAAAATTGAAAGTTTGCGGAAAAAATGTGATTTTTTGATTTGAAACTTGAAAAAAAGTTTTGACTGGTGAAGTTCATCCATTTGACCTCTATTTTTACGTATCCGTTGTAAAAGTTGAAAACCCCCCTTCACTCGATGAAATAAACTCATCAAAAAAATCAAAATTCGAAAAAATTCAATTTTCAATTTCAAATATCAAAAAAAGTTTAAATTTATTCAGTTCTCTTATTTTGACCTCTTTCTGACGTATTCCAAGAAAAAGTTGATATAAATCACACTCAAAGCAAAAAAATTGAAATTCGTTTATTTTTTGAATTTTTTTGTGATGAGTTTCTTTCATCAAGTGAATGGATTTTTTCAACTTTTTCAACTGATACGTAAAAATAGAGGTCAAATGAGTTAAAAATATGATGTGTTTTGACACACTTTTGGTTAAAGATAAAATAAACGTGTTAAGTACTTACTTATAATATATTTTTAGCTCGAAGAAATGTTTGAAATTTATTTTTATTCGCTTATTTTGGGAAAATTTTCAAACCGTGCATTTATTTGGCATCGTCGAACATCTGCATACATCAGCTTAATTTCAAGGTAACAAATTTGTGGTTCGTTATCGAGCATCTGTTTCAAATTTTCGTTGAATTTTAACCATCACACCATCATCACTACATTCCCATATGGTTGAATATTTCACCCAAAAAAATCTCTACGAACTTGCGAAATGGTGATAGAAAATGAAAATCCACCTATTTTGCAATTAAGAATGATCGATGCATGCTGCAATAATTCGAATAGGTAACCTTCAAAACACTTGTGTGAATCTCATGCTAGGAATGCTATATAAAAAGGAAACATTTTCATCGCTGGTATTCAATTGTTCTGAAAATTCCGAACTTTCAATACGTATTCAGTGGCGTAACTATTCAGTATGGCTAAACCTAAATCAATCGCGTTTGCGATTTTCGTAATCGGCTGTTTGACGAGTAAGTTGGCGATTTTTTTGTTGAAATTTTTACAATTTTTGATAAAGAATAAAGAGAAAAATTGTATTTTAGCTCAAGCCTCGTGCAGAACTTTTGAAGCTGATCAACAACGCGATCCGGCGGAAAACGATGATGCATTCGGTAAGATTTTATTGAAGTTTTAAAAATTCATCGCTTGTTGTCAATTCTAAAATTAAAAGTGAAATCCATAACAGCAAAACCGATAACTCAGAAAAGTGTAAATCCATCAGAAAACACCACAGCAGAGAACTCAGAAGGTGAAGATGAAAGTGAAAAAGGACTAAAAAGTGCAGGTAAAAGAAAAGAACTAGCCTAGAAAAGTTTAAATGAATTCATGATCGATCTGAATGCAGATCTTTCTATCATTTTACTAGATTGACATGCTTTATTATTTTTCATCTTTCAGACAATACTTCGTCGGTTTTGACTTGCTTGCTGTTCGAAACCGGTTTCGCATGCGATAGAACATGCTCGTTGGCTGGATTGATCTACGGTCAACCAATCACTTCAGGAATCTGTGATGATAACAACGCGTGCAAATGTAGCATTTCATCGACCGAATCTTTAGAAAACTTGTGGCGTAAAAAGTTCGACTCGGAAAACGTGCTTCGAGAAATTCGCAAAAACAAAACTCTTTCTAAGAAAATTCTCGATGCGCTAAAAACACCTTTCAGAACGCCTCAACAAACCGTATCCGATCTGAAGCCACTTTTGAATACGAAACAATTCAAAAGTCTTCGTATCAAAGACAAAGAAGCCCAGAAGTTACTCGAAGCTGATGGCAAATTCGACCGCAGCGCTGTTGAAAAATACGTCGCGAAGAAAATAAAACCTGTAAAAACTACCAAAGAGCAGAATTTCAAGAAAACCTTGAAGCACGTGTTACGTTACTCTGATGAAAGTGTCTTCGATCGTATCCACGATGAAATTCGTCTATCGAAAAATGAACTTTTGAACGAAACTCTCGACGAGTACATGAAGAAAAATAATATTCAAAGGTCTCCTCTCGATAATGCGGAACATAAAGAAAGTTTGATCGATATTCTGAATGCGATTGTGGTTGATGTATTGATTAAACCATCCCCCAAAGCACCAACTACTCGACGTGATTCCGCTTCGGATAAAAAGTCATCTAATGCTGAGCCAAATAAACCCGACGTTTTGGCCCATCAATCTGTGGGATTGAGTGACGATTGGTGGATACTTCACGGCTTCGATAAAATAGCCGCCTTTGCGCTTGAAAAAGGAAAAAAATGTTGGAACGCTGAAGGTTACTACTCGGTTTGTTTAAACAAACATGGCAATAAACATTTGTTGTCGTGGCGTAATGAAAAAGATAACGTTGCGATTGAAATAAAAATTTCGAACAAAAAAGAAATCAAGCAAGTCTGGTCATTCCCGAAGATCGTCGTTGAAATAAATCGAAATTCGGACGGAACAATAGACCAGGAATGGAAATTCGAGGATTCCACAGAAGTTATCAAAGATTCCAAAGGAAAAAATCACCAGACCACTTGGTATGGTGCAGAAAATCAAGAGGCTGTTGAGAAATATAAACAGCTGATCAATATTTGGTGTGCTGAGAACAATTACTTGTCAGGTGGTGAAAGAAATTGTGTTATTTATTAAATTGAAAATAATTATCTGACGTGCAGTGTTTGTGGGAAAATATAAATTTAATTGATGCATTGAATTTATTGACAATTTTTGGAGAAATTATCAGGTTACTTGTCTTCTTTTTGATTTTCTGCTCTATCTGAAGATTGTAGTGCGACAGGAGCGAAAAAACCACGATTTTTTCGAAAATGTCCTTTCTTTGAGAGCCCATACCTCCCCTTCAGGGACATCTCTGAAAGTAAACTTTTTGCTGAGTAACTTTAAACTTGAAATGAAGGTCTCTGCCGAATTTGGTGAGAATCCGCCGACCTTTTTTTCGCGATCCTATTAGTCGGGGAGCCCGCTTGAGGATCTATTGCACCCCCCCCCGGTCGATCCTCTGGGACAACTTTTTTCTTAAAGGGAAGTCCTCAGGAAAATTTCTAGCCCTGGTACTCAAAAAAAAGTGCCCCTACTTACAAAATGACGGCCATTTTGATTGGCAGGTCAGCTAAAATCGCAGATTTTGCGTTCCAACATAGGACTTGCACAACATTTTTCAAACCGTACGAAGGTAGATCGAAAGATCAGGCGAAAATTTATCACCTGTCAAAATTTCAAGTGCCAAAGTGCGTTTTTCGATTTTTGATGAATTTTTGAAAATCAAATTTAGGCCAAAAATGAGGGAAAAAATCAAAATTTTACCAAATTGACCAAGAAAGCTAAAATTTGGGATATACTCTATTTTCGACTTGCCAAATCGATTGGAAACTGTTTCAAACCGTTTTGAGCAGTTTTGGAGCCTCCAGCAGATTTTTGGAACTCGAAATTCCCACATAATTTCATCAAAAGGAGTTGGATAGCCGAAATTTACTCTGCAAACTAATTTTAATTCGATACGAAGTCAACTGTAGAAAGATTTCAAGTCGTTTTGGAGACTCCAGGGATTTTTTGAAAATAACTGAAGCCTCCAGCAGATTTTTCAAACTTCAAATTCCCGCAACATTTTACCAAATGGAGTTGGCAAGCTGAAATTTACTTCGCAAACTAATTTCAATGCGATATGAAGTCGACTACATGTTGGTTTCAAATGGTTTTGAAGCTTCCAGCTAAGTTTTGGAAATTTCAATTTTCCAAAAAGCGCCATACGTGATACGACCTTTTAAAAAGTTGCTGGAGGCTCCAAAACGACTTGAAATCCACCAGCAGTCGACTTCGTAGCGTATTTAAATTAGTTTGCAGAATAAATTTCGACTTTTCATCTCCGTTTGATGAAATTTTGGGGAAATTTCAAGTTTCAAAAATCTGCTGGAGGCTCCATAGTTTTCAAAAAATTGCTGGAGTCTCCAAAATGACTTGAAATCCTCCCGTAGTTTACTTCGTAGCGCATGCGAATTGAAATTAGTTTGCAGAATAATTTTCAGCTTTCCAACTCCATTTTGATGAAATTTTGTGGGAATTTCGAGTTCTAAAAATCTGCTGGAGGCTGCAGAACTACTCAAAACGGTTTAAAACAGTTTCCAATCGATTTGGCATGTCGAAAATAGGGTATATCCCAAATTTCAGCTTTCTTGGACAATTTGGTAAAATTTTAATTTTTTCCCTCATTTTTGGCCTAAATTTGATTTTAAAAAATTCACCAAAAATCGAACAACGCACTTTGGCACTTGAAATTTTGACAGGTGATAAATTTTCGCCTGATCTTTCGATCTACATTTGTACGGTTTAAAAAATTTTGTGCATGTGCTATGTTGGAACGCAAAATCTGCGATTTCAGTTGACCTGCCAATCAAAATAGCCGCCATTTTGTAAGTAGGGCCACTTTTTTTTGAGTACAAGAGCTAGAAATGTTCCTTAGGAACTCCCCCTTCAAGAAAGAAGTTGTCCCAGAAAATTGGGGGGGGGGGTGCAATAGATCCTTAAGCGGGCTCCCCGACTATATGTAGAATAATATACCTAATCTTGAAGAATCAATTTGCCCGATACCCAATTACTTTGCATCCTCAGTTTTCTGAATAGGCAACCCAACTTGCTCCTAGTAGCTTGAGTTGCTGCATTATGTCATATTACACTCGCGTTATTCTCTAGTCTAAGCTATCTCTAAGTGATTTCCTCCTACACCAAAAATTCTCGTGCAAGCTTCAAAAAATAAAATTTTCACATAGTAAGCACTTTTTATTTAGATTCATTTGCAAGATATTGCAATATCTGGATTTGAAATTTCGATGAATAATCATCAGATAAATAATATAGGTAATAATCAATACAATTTAATAAAATGATCAAAAAATAATGGCAAGATAATTTATCAACCAGCTGGAATCGATGCTTACTCGCAAACGCATGCGAAATACTTTTGATGTTGATAGATTAGCTTTTCACACTCTTTGAAGTGGAATCGTTGATCTTCGCAAACGTCTGGGCAATGCTTCATGCAAAGTTGTTCACTCACATACGCTGTTTGAATTGTCGACAGACTTGCAAAAAGAAATACCACTCTGATCACGAATATTATTAGTTTGAAATTCATGTTTTAGATTCGAGCGACGTTTTAATATTATTTCAGGATTAATCTGTAAATAAATTTTCCAACGCAACGTGTTACCTTATAAGTTATAGTAAATGAATACAAGTGAAATGATGGAAAAATTCTGCCACTATTTTATCGTTACTTAGATCGAACGAATGTTTTTCTCAAAATCGATAAATATGTTGCGCTCACCCAACAATAAATATTAGTTCAATAGGTTTTTTTTTAGTAAAAATTCAAATCACAGCAATCGCGAACTTCTCGATCATTGAAGGTTTTTAAAATGGTAAAATATTGCGCGCGAAGTCAATACGATTTCACAAGTATCGTCAGTTCAACGAACAACTACTTACATAAATGGTTCCATTTATGTGATTTGAAATTTTTTTGATTGAATGCAGTTACGAGGCTGGTCATTATAACTGGCCTAATTACTTAATTAGGCGGATATTTATGAAGGTGCGATGTATTTTTTAATTACTTTCGTGTTTTCAATCTTGCTCGATTGAAGTGTTTTTCTAATGTAGGTAATCCGATAGTTTGAAAATTAATGAAAGGAAGTTCACGTGAAATAGTATTTTTTTATGCAGATTTATCCGCAGTGTAATTCATTAATGTAAAAAATATATGTATTTATCAAGCAGCTGGAATGAATAGAATTCAATGTATTGTTCCTAAATTTGATGCTCGAAAGCTAATTGTTTGAAGGCCATCGCATTCGATGAAAATCACACGCTCGATGTTATTCATTTCTAGGTACTTACTGATTTCTTATTCCTACAACTTCGAAAATTCAAAAGTTTTAAAAAATATTCACGCAAATAAAGGTATTTTTTACTCAGATTTATTTTTAAAACTCGCAATACCTTAAATTGTTATAAATTAAATTTGTAAAACAATTGGAAAACAACGACAGTGATAATGATAATTAATTTATCAAGCAGCTGGAATCGGTGCTTCCTCGCAAACGCATCTGTAACGGTGTGAATGTCTATAGTTGATTCTTTCACATTCATTTTTACTATCTAATCCTCTGTCTGCGCAATTGTCAATGCAAGCGTTTCTGCAATCGAGTTCATTCTCCCATTTTTGGGATGTGGAAGGGCTTGCAAACAGCAATAAGAACCCAATCGTGAATATTACCAATCTGAAGTTCATGTTTTAGATTTTTTGATGAAAATGGGAGCTGAATGTAGGTATTGAATTGTAGATTGAGCTGTAAGGTAAAGTCTGCAAAAGACGAAAAAAAATCGTTCAACACTGAGTCGAGTAAAATTGATGAAATCTTGAATAAATGTTGCTAATTTCTTATCCTATTCCTTTGATCGATCGAGGATTGGGCAAAGAGTTTTTTTTTCTACATAAATAGACGTTTAAAAAAGACCAAGTTGATGGAAATTTGCTATAAAATTTTATTAAATAAATAATTTTTCAATTTCTTCCTGCTAATTTTATATTACGACAAACAAAATAAAAATCCAAACGAACATTCCTTATTTCAACTACTTACAGAGAAACATTTTTACATCGCTACAAAAATTGGAGTAAGATAGGGTCAGACCCCGCAGATTTTTCAATTTTCAAAATTTCAATTTTAAAATTGCAAAATTTAAAAAAAATTAAATTGATACAAAACATGAATTTTTCAAATAATTTTGACCAAAATAATTTTCATGTTTCTAAATTAATTGGAATAATTTGTTGTTTTGGGTAAAATAAATATTTTTGAAAAGCACAAAAATTTTGAAAAGTTGTTGAAATTTATTGAATTTTTAATGCTTGTAAGTATTTGGTAACATTACTCAAATTACTAAAAACAACATTTGGCTACTTTTTCAAAATCTTTGTTATTAATATTGCTTTTTAAAAAATATTTTCAAAAATTCAATTTTTCTAAATAATAACTTTTTGAGAATGAGTCTTTTAATGCCAAAAATTGGCTGAAAAATGCTGCTTTCTTGCCAAAAATTCCGAAAAATCTCATCTTCGTTGCCTTTTGCTAAAATTGACGAAGTCTTGCTGGTTGTCAACTGCTTAAAATTTTCGCTATTTTGTAAAAATTCCCAAAATCATTTTTCCCTGAAAATTGCCCATAAAACTTTCACTTTTGCCAACATTTGTGAAAAGGTTTCTCTTCTTGGACAAAAATTTCGGAAAAGTCTCACTTTTTGGGCAACGATTATGCTAAAACTTTCAAAGTTTTGACTTTTTGTAAACCTCACATTTTTTGCTAAAAATTTGCCAAAAAGACTCCTCGTATTTGTCCAAAACTTTCACTATTTCACCAAAAATTTCCAATAAACCTCAAAAAACTGCTTTGTGCTAAAATTATCAAAGTCTGGCTATTCACAAAAAATTACCAAAAGTTTACATTTTTTTTCTCCAATAATCACCATAAAACCTCACTTTTTTTCAAAAGCTAACTAAGTCTGGTTTTTTATCATAAATTACCAAAAGTTTGGATTTTTTTATATCAACAATCACCATAAAATCTCATTTTTTTCAAAAGCTGACCAAGTCTCGCTTTTTTTAAAAAAAATTGACAAGAAGTCCTGGCTCTTGCTAATTTTTAGTATCGTTTTTTGTCAAGAACTGTCAAAAATTCTCACTTTTCTGCTAAAAATAATCAAAAGGCTCGCTTTTTTAATCATAAAATTGTGAAATAATTCAACTTATACAATAAAAATGGCGACGAGAGATCACTTTTTTGCTATTAATTTCCGAATTTGTTTTGTTTGTTTTGTTTGTTTTTTTTGCTGCTATTTGGTTACTTTTTTGGACTTTTTTGTTTAGCAGAGATCGTTTTTTTTTTTTTTTTGGAAAAAATTGAGTACGAGTTCTGCATGGAGTGAAAATGAGATTTGAGCATCTCATTTGTGAAAATTTAGAAATTAACAAATTTTCACAATCAAATTCAGATAATAAAATCGTGAAAGCGATCAACAGTTTCAATTTATGTATTTTCCATGCAAGTCCAGCAGTCTTTTAAAATGAAAATTTTTTCTGATCAACAATTTTTATGCTTCAAACGGAATTTCAAAAATTTCGGAATGATATGTTTTATGTAATTTGTTAAAATCAAAAACCCCCACGACATTTGACCCTGTTTCAGTTTTCATTTCAATTATCATTTTCATTTACTTATTTACTTTTTTTTTGGATATGGGTGAATAATTTTTTTAAATGGACTAAAACAGTTGGAAAAGAATCGAAGTCCATCGAGTTCAAACCCTTTTTAAAATAAGCTGAATGGGCTAAAGAATTGATTCATTTTTGAAAAAAGTTTGCCCAACCCTGATAAGATCGAATGGAAATTTTTAAAAATCGATAAATACGTATTTCTCACTCACCGAATAATCAGTATAATTTGCTGTATGAATTTTCGTTGAGAATCCAGTCCACTGTGATCGGTAACTTCTCAATATATTTCACGATTATCAAAATAGTAAAATGCTATGCACGATGTCGATACGATTTCAAAGACGATCAAGTGTGAATGAACCAGTGAAATAATTCCATTCGAAATATTTACCTATCTAATCTCTCTTTTCACACGATGTGCGTAGTACGTAATTTTAAAAAAATATGTAAAAGGTAGTCCTAATCTTTTCATTGAATCCAGGTACGAGGCTAATTACTTAATTAGCTATTTATAGGTAATATAATGAGGCTTTTTATTGCTTTCATTCTTTTTAACGTTTCTATATTGGAGCATCATTCTTGAGATAAAGAACATTTTAGTATTCTTTTTATCAGTTGTATTCAAGTAGCTTTTAAAGAGGTCGTACATTTACACAATAACGTAGAAAACTGAAAATATTTTTAGTATACATCATTTAATTAATGAATTAGAACTATCGAATATCCGGGTTATTTTTCAAATAGGTAATTCAAGTTGGTCATTTATCGTAAAAACCAATGTTTTTAATTCGGAGAGAATCGAGTGAAAAATTGTAATGAAATGACTTAGAAAACACGTAACGAAAAACTATCATTTTTTGGTCAATAATTATCCCTTAATCTCTCCCAAATACTCCAAGCTTCGGAACTCGATTGAAAATTTCAAAAAAATTACACAACTTCAACTTAATGCATCATTTAAACTTATATTTCTCTACGTACACGAGGTAATATCCTCTAAATTTAATAAATAACACAATTTTCATTGCCCACAATGTAACCGTTCTCACCGCACCATTCTGTGATGAGCTTTTTATACTTCTCAACGGTAGGTTCATCTCTCGCACGTGTCCACGTCTCGCCATAAATAATGTTACCCTTGGAATTTTTGCAAACTTGATAAGTGGTATCGCGGAACTTCCATGTCTGGTAGTCTTTTCCACCCTTTCTTCGAGTCAGGTTAATGATCGTGTCGTTTTGGAAATTCCATTTTTGCTTTACTTCATTCTTATCGGCCATACTAATTTCTACAAGAACGGCATCTGTGTTGTTACGCCAAGTCAGACTCAGGGAAGAGCCATATTTAGATAAACAAACCTTATGGTGGCGTTCATCACCCCAGCATTCGTATCCTCGTTGAAGTTTTGCAACCTTTGATTCCTTGAATCCTCGAAGCTTAAACCATCTTTCGTAATCGCCTTGAGAGGACGGATCACGAGGCGGCGATTTGACCAATTTATTGATTACAGCTGCGTCCAGAAGATCGATCAAGTGGTCTTCATCATCTTCGGCACTTGCAGGAGGTCTTGACATATTGCGGCCGTTCATAACCTCTGTGAGGCTTTCATTTAAAACTTGATTTCCCGAGCGACGTATTTTATCGTGGATACTATAAAAAGTATGAGTATCCGTGGTGTATAAGGCTTGGTACAGGGATGTTGGAAAATTGTTATAATTGGTTGACACTTGTAATGATTTCAGATTATTGGCAGCGTAATCCTGCAGTTGTGCTGTTTTTTTTTGTTTTTTTTTTTTTTTTTTTTTTTTCGTTTTTAATCTTTCAAGTCCATTTTTCAATCAGTCTTCAAATTATCAAATTAATTTCTCGTTTTTTCGGAACTTGAAAAAAATTCGTAGAAAAGGGCTCGTTAGTTAACTTTTCTAGAATTTGATTTACACATTTTTGAGAGCTTTTGCCTTCGCTTCGCTCGAGCCCGTTGGCTTTTCTTTTTCAATTTTGAAAGTTTCAAAAAAAAATCATTCGAATTTCAAAAATTTGAAGCAAAATAATAAACTTTTTACGAGTAACTCATTGCACAAAAAAATATCGTTTTTTATAAGTACATTTCGAGAAATTTTGCCCTCACTTCGCCAATGCCAGTTTGTTTCTCTTTTCCGCAAATAAAAATTCAAGACTTGAAGGAGAAATCAAAATTTTTATACGTTATAAGAATATTAGGCAAAATTATAGGTAGGTACTTTTCAAATGAAAAATTTGTTATTTTATCTCTTACTCATTTTACTTTAAAACTCGTCGTTTTATTTCGAAAAATTGGTTTATTTTTTTCTCAAATGTCGTTCGAGTTTTTCATTGAATTTTTGTACCTATATTTTTTAAAAATTGAAAAAAAATTTTCAATATGTTTCACTCTTAAAATTATTGCACAAAAAATGGTATTTCTCGTCAATTCGTTGACAAAATGGGAGGGAGGGGGATTTTTCACATGTTCGTCTACACTTCGGTAAAATATCTCAAAAATGAAAAAATTTTCATTTTTTAGGTTTCTGGTGGTATGTTTTGCAACAAGTGTGAAACTTGTAAATTTTTTTTCTCGAAAATGAAATAAAATGCCTGTCTAATTTTTTGATATGTTATTGAGAATTTTTTCAGAATTTTTACTCGTGAAGATCATGGGCGTATTTAAATTATAAGTTTTTAAATCGATTTTTTTTAGGTTTTTAAAGTGGCAACACTGATTTTGACATCATTCGTCGATTAATCTGCCTCTCAAAGTACTACTATTTGAAAAAAAAGTTCAAATTCTACATATATCACGTACAACCGGAGCAATTTGAAACTGAAATTTTCCATTTTCGTCCATTTTGAAGAACTTTGAAGTCCCACAGCTCCGCCAAAAAAAAATCGAAAAAATGTCCGATTTGCGTCATTCGTCATCGTTTGATGGCTTCTACACATGATCTGATTTTGAAAAAAATCGAAGACCCCTCGTGCAAAAATCCGCCAATTTGGCATGGCTAACCCCCCCCCCCCCTCCTTAAGAATATTACATATTTTACGAGTTTGGTCAGCATTGGACCTCCAAAAGTGATTGTTTTCTTTGATTCAGGTATCGCTTGAAGTGAGGTTTCTCCGGATAGAAAAACATTTTTTCCAACCTTACTATTATGGAAATGACTGTTACTTTCAACAGTTTCAACGTAGGTAGGTATTTCTCTACCCATCATTATTGTCAATGTCAAATTTTCATCCGTATCCAATTTCAATTGCTTATGATGAGTAGATACCTAATTTTTGTTGAATTTTTTTTCTGTAATATCCATTGAAAGTTGAACATTATTTTTGAGAAAAATGTTTAGAAAATTTTCGAGCGGTTGATGAACATTATTTAATTTTAATCTGAAGATTAATTTGGGAAAGGATGAAAGTAGCGCTTCGAAATTTTTAGAGAAGTAAATCGTCTAAAATGAGACCCCTGATTTGGGTTGAGCTACTCAAAGTAACCTGACTTATTTTCTAAAATGCTCGAAATTGGAAAACATTTTTAATAGGTGCTCGAAAATCGAATGAAATGATTTAGAAGACCTGCATTCAGACTTTCAAGCTCTGCTTGACTCGAAACAAAATTTCTCCGCTGTTTTTATTTACGTACCATTTTCTGGTACTTCATCTTCTGGATTTGCGTCTTCCTGATCTTCTAGAGTTTGAGTTTTGGGTGGTACAGCGTACGAAGCTTGAACTAAAATACAAATTATCTCGATACCATTTTGTGTTACACTTATACCTATGTAGTACATTATATTAACAGTTTCAAAACCTGATATTTGCTTACCTATCAAGCATCCGATTAAAAAAACCGCGAACATGAACGATTTGGCCATGTTGAGATGTCACAACAGTATACAGTACGTATAGACTAGAATTGTCAAAATATTGAATGACTAGTTTCACGGACTTTCATTCTTTATATATTGCTCGTATCGAATTCACCCAGTGTTTTGCATGTTGCTCGAGTGAACATCTTGTGCTAATTATCAATTAATCCTTGATTGCAAGATGCGAAATTTTTTATTTGACGAGTACTCGTGTGTACAGGTTTCTAAATGATTCTAAGAAATTTTCTATGTGACATAATATGCAGTCGTGCAAATGTACTAAGGAAAATTAAAACTCTATCCATGTTCGAAAAATTAAAGGTGCATTATGCGTACTAATAACTTACCTGCCACAATTTTTTTTCAAGGAATTTAGCGACCGTGAACGTGGTTGTGTTCTACGATACCGAGTAAACAACATAATTTTCGAAATGATTAATTTCCAACAGAATTTGTAAGTTTGAGAAGTAACTCGTTACTTTACGAACCTTTTGTTGGAAATTTAGCACGTGCAAAATAAGTATTAGGATAGGATATCTATCATTGTTATTTTTTTAACATTTTATTAATTCGCGAGGTGATTTTCACCAACAAGAACACTTTGGGGTCTGAGTCTTTGGGATAATGTTTTCATAACGTGAGTTATATCTTCTCAATAATTTTTATTCCGCTAAAAAATTCATCACTACTTATAGGTACATATATGGAAGTTTTCATAACACAGTTTTGAGCAAAATTACTCCTCTCCCTTGAACTGGAATAACGATTTAAATTTTTGAAAATTTGATGATAGGTATATTAAGTTTTACTTATCAAAGAATAAATTCACAATTTGCTGCGTAGTTAATGTATCTATTTAAATTCTTAATTGGTGCAATTCGAACGCATTTACCTATGTCGTTCCAGTTTGATACAGGTAGGTTGGGATCCAAATGGATATGTAATGTATGTTTAGAAAATTTTTAATAATATTATGCTTTCTGCTAAACTTAAAAAAGTCTTGCTTGTAGTTGAAATTTCCAAAAAGCCCAATTTATTGAAAAAAAACGAAAGTGCTGTTTAAAATTTTTGCTTATCTCGATATTTGAAAAAAATTTCAACAGTCTTCTTTTTTACAAATAAATTGCCCGCCCAAAAGTCTTTTATTGCAAACAATCCTCCTTCAAAAGTCCTGAGTTTTGCTAAAATTTTGAAGCTTTTGCTTAAATCGACTTTTTTTTACTTTTGTCCCAAAAAATTTCAAAAAGTCTCGTTTTTGCTAAAAGTTGCCTTAAAACTTGGTGTTTTGCTAATAATTATCGAAATCTTGCTTTTTACCAAAAATGACCAAAGATTTTCATTTCTTTTAACCAATAATCGCAATAAAATCTCACTTTTTTGCTAAAAATTAGAAATAGGCTCTACTTTTTGGCAAGACGAAAAGAGGAAAAGACAAAAAGATGGACAGATGGCTAGACAGAAAGATGGAAAGACACCCATGTAAAAAAATACCAATAGTTTCAAAAAACCAATAGGTATTTTTGACAGGTTTATGATTTATCGTAGGTTAACCATTGGTTAACCATTGATGACCTATGGTATTTTAAAAACCATTTGTATTTTTTCACCAGGGCTGGATGACGAAAAGACAGAAAGACTGGATAAAAGAATGAATTAATAAAAACATGAAATATGTAAAATAAAATAAAATTTCAGTATTCAGTTCAGCATTTAGTTCAGCATTCAGTTCAGTATTCTGTCCAGTTCATCATTCGTTTCAAGTTCCAATGAAAGATGGTTGAGGGTTCAAATAAAAATTTAAACAGTTTTTGAAAAATGATGTTCTTCCATTGTGTCTATGCTTGAATGTGAATTATTAATACAATTTTTGTTCTTTTAACAGAACGCTTCTCTTTTTAAAAAATTTGATACCATCGATTGAGCTCAGCACGTTAAAACCTTGATTTTTCCCACTAAAAAACCAAAAAAAAATTTATCCACCAAGTTTAAATAAGGGCCTCCCTATTGAGCACACAGTCATGCTTGGAAAAAAAGGACACAACTGTAGATTTATTAATGATACGTGTTTGGAGCCCATGATGTTCGAAAAAATTTGACCCCCCCCCCCCCCCCACCTGATCATTTGTGCAATTCATTTTTCAAGAATCTGGAAAATTGTAGAAATTGGTCTGGAAAACCTGGAACAGTCAGGGAAAATCATTTCCAGAAATGAGTGGACATTACTTTCCTATAAGAATATATGATTATACCCAATACCTATCTGAATCATTTAAATTAATACCTTTACACTCGATTGAAAATGTCAAAAAATTACACAACTTCAATTCAATGCATCAGTTAAACTTATATTTCTCTACTCAGGTACATACACGAGGTAATTTCCTCTTAATTTAATAAATAACACAATTTTCTTTGCCCACCATGTAACCGTTTTCATCGCACCAAGAATTGATTTGCTGTTTATATTTCTCGAGGGAAGCTTCATCTTTCTCAGGTGACCACTTCTCGCCATTAATGGCACCCTTGGAATTTTTGCTAACCTGATAAACGGTATCACCGAACTTCCATGTTTGGACGTTTTGTCCATTCTTCTTTCGACTCAAACTAACGACCACGTCGTTTTGGAAGTACCATTTTTGGTTTATTTCATTCTTATCAGCCATACTGATGTCCACACCAACGACATCTTTGTTATTACGCCAAGTCAGGCCCAGGGCAGAGCCACTTTTAGATAAACAAACCCTATAGTAGCCATCTTCATTCCAGCATCTGTTTCCTTGTTGAAATTTAGAAACCTCTGATTTCCTGAATCCTCGAAGTTTGAACCAGCTTCCAGGGCCTCCTCGGGCACGCGATGAGGATAAATTCAATACCCTATCGCGTCGAGTGGACGGATCACGAGGCGGTAATTTGACCAACTTATTGATTACAGCTGCGTCCAGAAGATCGATCAAGTTTTCTTCATCGCCATCTTCAGCACTTGGAGCAGTTCTTGATAAATTGCGGACGTTCATAAACTCGGTGAGGATTTTATTTAAAAATTTATTTCCCGAGCGACGTATTTCATCGTGGATGCGATAAAAAGTAAAACTATCGGCGCTGCGTAAGGCTTTGGATAGGGCTCTCGGAAAATTGGTTTCTTCGGTTGACACTTCTAAAGACTTGAGATTTTTGGTGATGTATCTTCTTAAAGCGCCGTGATCAAATTTACCATCGGCGAGGAATATTTTCTGAGCTGTTTTGTCTTTGGGAATAATACGTTGTAGTTGTTTTTCATTCAGGACCTCTTTTAGATCGGATTTGGTTTCTTGAGGTGTTCTGAATGGTGTTCTGAGAACGTTGAAAACTTTTTTCGAAAGCTTTTTGTTTTTCAGGATTTCTGCAAGCACGTCTCCCGAGTCGAATTTCTTATTCCAGTAGTCTTCCAGGGTGGCATCTCGTGAAATGTTACAGTTGCAGTCGTTTTGTTCTCCGCATGTTCCCGAAGAGACTGGTTGGCCATAAACTGACCCGACTAACGAGCATGTTCCATCGCAGGCAGAATCGTTTTCGAACAGTAGACAGGTCAAAAATGGAAGAGGACGGTCTGTGTGATTAAAAAGAAAAAAAATCAAACGTTATCTGATTTAAATGAAATGAAACTAAGATGGATAGAAAATGAACAAAATTATTGGTGTGAAATCTCACAAATCAAATAATTCATAATTTGTATAATTGTATATGTGGCGTTCATTTTTTCCTATGTTGAGGGCCATAAAAAGGATGGAATTTTCGAAAATAGTCCAATCATTGGCTAAATTGGTCAAAAAAATAATGAAAAAGATAGAATAAAAAACGTGTATGGAGTTCGGAAATTTTGAAACTGGTTGCATCGTACTGTTTGAACTATTAAAGTTTGATCTTGAATGATATTTTCGTGATAAGAGGTAATAAAAAATTTTTTTTTCAAAATATTGTTAAATTTTGATTCTTTTAGTGTTTCAATTTTTAAACTTCAAATGTAAGTTGAATGTATTTGGTATCATTTTAGAATAATAAAAAATTGTAAAATTTCAAACTCAGAGAAAAGTTTTTGAAATTTTGAAATTTTCAACTGTAATTTTAATCATTAACCGAAATTTTAACCTTAACTGGAAACATTCCCACCAAAAAGTGTAAACTAGAATTTTTTTGGTCAACAAGCCTGATTTCAGTTCTAGTTTATGATGAGTGGCCATTTTTTTTTGAATTTATTTTATTTTTCTGAATATTCATGAACAACTATTACAAATACTAATCCGTTGCAAAATCATTTTTGGAAAACATGTTATGGAAGTTTTTGAACGGTTGATGAACATGATTTAATTTCAATCTAAAGATGAATTTGTAAAATTGTGGATCTCTTCGGTTTCTCTTTTGTGTTGGGAAGGATGAGATGGAAGAGCAGACTTGAACTGGAATTTTTCGCAGACTTTAAATTTTTTGAGAAATTACAAGATATTATGACAAGTTGTATTTTCAGAATTTTACTGACTGAGTCATCGAAAATATTGATTTTCAAAATTTTTAGAGAAATAAATTGTCTCAAATGAGACATCTGATTTGTGTTGAGTTACTCAAAGTTGTCTGATTATTTTCTAAAATGCTCAAAATCGGAAAACATTTTTAATAGTTGCTCGAAAATCGAATGAGATAATTTGGAAGGCCTGCATTCAGACTTTCATGCTGTGCTTGACTCGAAATAAAATTTCTCCAGTGTTGTTAATTTACCATTTTCTTGTACTTCTTCTTCCTCATCACTTTCTTCTTCTTCACTTTCATCTTCGGCTTCCTCTTCTTCATTATTTTTCAAGTCTTGTTTCCCATTTGTATCTGTATTTGCGTCTTCCTGCTCTTCTGGAGTTTCAGACTCGTCTGAACCATCGTTTTCATCAATGTCTTCAGGCTGTTGGACTGCTGGTGGAGCTTTCGTTTCCTTTTTGGGTGGTACAGCGCCGCACGAAGCTTGAACTAAAATACAATTATGTTGATACCATTTTGTGTTACTCTTATGACAGTTTGAAAACCTGATATTTGCTTACCTATCAAGCATACGATTAAAAAAACCGCGAACAAGAACGTTTTGGCCATGTTGAAATATCACAATAGTAGGTATACGTATTGACTATAGAATTGTCAAAATATTGAATGACTGGTACCACGGACTTTTCATTCTTTATATATTGCTCGTATGGAATTTACCCAGTGTTTTGCATGCTGCTCGAGTGAACATTTTGTGCCAATGATCAATTATCCTTGATTACAGGATGGGCAATTTTTCATTTGACGAGTACTCGTGTGTGCAGGCTCCAAAGTGATTCTAAGAAATTTTCTTTGTGACATGTTCAGTCGTGGAAATGTACGAAGGAAAATTACAACTCTTCACGTGTTCGAAAAATTAAAGGCGCATATGCGTAATAACTTACTACAATTTTTTCTAGGAATAGAGCCGACATGTGTTCTACGATACCGAGTAAACAACATAATTTTTAAAATGGGAAATTTCTAATGGAGCTTGGTAAGTTCGAGAAGCATCTCGTTTTTTAACGAACATTTCGTTGGAAAGTTTAAAATGTGCGAAGTAATTATTAGGATATTTATCATCGTTATTTTTTCGAACATTTTTCCATTCGCGAGGTGATTTTCACCAATAACAACACTCTGGGGGTCTGAGTCTTTGGGATTAAGGTTTCATAACGTGAGTTATCTTCTCAAGAATTTTTATTACACGAAAGAATTCATCATGGGTATCTTTATTTTTTTTGCAAAGTTTTGAACAAAATTACGCCTCGAATACCGATTTAAATTTTTGAAAATTTGATGATAAGTGAGTTTATCTAAGAATCAATTTTCAATTTTCTGCTTAGTTAGGTACCTATTTAAATTATTAATTTGTGTGATTATAGCACATTTATGTTGTTCCATTTTGTTAATACAGAATCTAAATGAATCGGTTCATTGTTCACATCTCGTTTTTAGATCTGTTCATTCAAATTAGTTCTGAATCTGATTGCTTCTGATTGGATCTCCTTAATTTGATTTGATTAAAGATCCATTTAATCCAATTGTAATCCTTAAAATTGGGAGTGTTCTTATTGGATTTTAATGGATATAAATTGATAATATGTATTACATATATCTACTCTGAAAAAAATTCAATGTTTCTAAACCTTGGCCTAACTAGTATCTTGTTGAAAATGAAGCAAAAATGCTAAGCTTTATATCTTCAAGTGAAAAAGTTCAGCCTTTGTCGAAAATACTAAATAGTCTCGTCACATACCAAGAATTTCCGCTTTCTTGCAAAAAATTTTGAGTCTCATTTTCTTCTGCCAGAGATCACAAAAAATTCTTTTCCCTGAAATCGTGGAAAAGTTTCACTTTTTTTTCCTAATAACTACCAAAAAATTTTCATTCGTGTTTTTTGCCAAAAATTGCCATGAATTTTCACTATGGTATTTTACCGAAATTTCCGCAACAAGTTGCTTTCTGCTAAAATTGAAAAAATATTGCTTGTTGTTGAAATATCCAAAAAGTCGCATCTACATATTATTGCTTGAAATTTTCGCTTTTTTGAAAAATATTTCAAGTCTTTTTTTTTCAAATTAGGTGCTCAAAAGTCTGTTGTTTTTACCAGCAATGTATTAAATTTTATTTTATTCTATTTTTTTTTTTTTAGAAAGAATTGAATATTTGCTTTAAAAGTCTTGAGTATTGTCATCATTTTCAAGGTTTTGTTTTTTTCTTCTATAATTGACGTTTTTGCTGGAAATTTTTCAAAATTTTCAAAAAGTCTCATTTTTGTCTGGAAAATTGGTGAAAAGTTTCGTTTCTTGCCAGAAGTTTATATAAAACTATAGTCTTTTGCTAGAATTGTCAAAGTTTTTTTTAAATCTTTTTTCTTTCTTTTTTTGTCACCGAAAGGTACTGGTGGGTCGTTAAAGGTACATATTTATTAAGATTCATGTATGGAACGAATAAACAATAAACAAAAAAAAAAAGTCTTGCTTTTTATACAAAAATTACCTACCCACCAAAGGTTTTTTTATCTAACGAATAATCTCAATAAAATCTCACTTTTTTACTAAAAATTGCGAAAAAGCTCAACTTTTTGACAAAATCTGTTAAAAGTCGGCAGCCTTTCACCAAGTTTATCAAAAAATTGATAAAAAATCCCTGCCTCTCGCGATGTTGTTAGTCTAGTTTTTCATCGAAAATCCTGAAAAATTCTCACTTTTTTGCTAAAAATTATCAAAAATCTCACCTTTTTTCTCAAAACGTTGCGAAAAAATTCAACTTTTTTGGAAACAATTACGACGATAGTGTCACGTTTTTGCCATTAATTTACAAAATGTCCTGCTTTTTGCTGAAATTGTTGAAGAAGTCTCGATCGAGTTTCTAAGTTTTTTTTTTCGGTGATTTTTTTCTGCATTAAATTGTTTTTTTTTTGTTTTGTCACAATTTTTTTTGTTTTAGTCTAATTTAGATTTCTTAGCCACATCGAGTTGTTGCTCAGTTTAAGATTGCTCGTGTAATATTGAAGTACTTACAAATATCCTTAACTGCAATTTGCAGCGTTGGTAATTTTTCATTTTTCAACTAGTTCGGAGAAATATTTTCACGAAATATTCCGTCGTGGAATGTACTAATGAGATGTAAAATGGAACAAGTGTTTTGAAAATTTAAAATTCTCAATAACAACCCTCAAACGAGTATGTCGAAAAAACACAATTTTCTAAATTGTAATTTGCTTTGGTTACTTTCGTTGTTTCAATATGATTAATGCAGAAAATTTGAAAGGAAAAATTTTTAAAACACGCATTTACCCAAGAATAATTTTGATTTTCGAACATTGAAGCGTATACGGAAGATTTTTGTTTGAAACATATTTTAAAACTCGGAGCGCGTAACGCTGGCGTTACTCCACGACGTAATCGTGGCGCGGAACTGTGTTCGCGCGGGCGAGGCTCTCGTGCAGTAAAAATCTCGTGTTACAAACGAAAATCTTCCGTATGCGCTTGAATGTTCGAAAATCAAAAATCCGGTAAAGATGTTTACTTAAAAAAGTGCGTAGAATCCGAATATGACCTTGGTTTTTTTAAAAACTGAATACTGATGTCGCCACAAACTCGTGAAATAGGGCAAAAACGGCCATTTTTGCAACTTTGATCATCTCTCCTGACCACAAAAACAACTCAAATTGAAAAATCCCACTCTGTTTTTTGTTTTAGGGTCTAAACTATCGATTAAGCCAATTTTCAACCCGAAAACAAAAAAAAGGTCAAAAATTGTTGCCTAGTGTTATTTGCAGGTCTTTGTCATCGATATTGTATTTTTTCAGGATCTCCAACATCTTCTCATGGTTGACATGATCAAATGCTTTTTCATAATCGACGAAGCAAGCGATGATTTCCCTATTTGCATTCAGTGCTCTTTGAATGATCACTTTCAGCAGGGCAATTGCATCTCTCGTCCCTTTTTTCGCTACAAAGCCATATTGTGTTTCACTTAGATTTTCATCTATCTTCTTTTCAATTCTGGTATTTATGATGGAGAGTAGTAGCTTCAGTGAGTGGCTCATCAGTGTGATAGTTCTATATTCAGAGCATCTTTGCGAGTTGTTCTTTTTTGGTATTGGTACGAAGTTTACTGCTTTGAAGTCCTTAGGCAGTGTGCCTTCATCATAATATATTTTGTTTATTATCTTCAGCAGCTCTTTTTCATACTCTGGTGTTAGTGAAGTTTACTCAAGTCTGCTGGTATGAGATCTTCCCCCGGCACTGCTTTGTGGTTTCTGGCTCGCTTCACCGCATTCCTCAGCTCCCACATTTCAATTCGTGGTGCCTCTTCTGTGGATGAAACTTCAATTTGAGCCGGACGTGTATCATCTCCATACAATTCTTGTATGTAGCTGATCCAGACCTCTTCAGTTTCTTGATTGTTGACACAGTACTTAATACTATTAAATTGAAAAAAAAGTTTCAATTTTTTTCCTATTGAGTAACTGCCAAAAAGACCTGCTTTTTGCTAGAATTTTCACTTTTTTCCAACAATTGCGAAAACATCTCTCTTTTTGGACAAAAACTTCGGAAAAGTCTCATTTTTTTGGCAGCAAGTTGTTAAAATTTTCAAAGTTTTCACTTTTTGCCAAAAATTGTCGTTTCTTATTAAAAATTTCATAAGGGCTATAAACCTCACTTTTTTGCTAAAAATTGCCAATAAAAAATTTTTCACTATTTTGCCAAAAATTTCCAAAAAGCCTCACTTTTTGCCTTGTGCTAAAATTGCCGAGATTTGAGTATCTACCTCATTTGTAGGCCTAAAAATTTAGAAATCACTAAATTTAAAAAAATTAAATTCAGAAAATAAAATCATGACAGTTATCAAAAGTTTAAATCTGTGTATTTCCCATGCAAGTCTAGTAGTAGTTTTTTAAAATGAAAATTTTTTTTGATCAATAATTTTGATGCTGTATAGAAATAGTTAAGGTTTTATGGTTTAAACTGAATCTCAAAAATTTCGAAATGGTGTGTTTTATGTAATCTTTCAAAATCAAAAACCTCCACGACTTTGACCCTGTTTCAACTTTCATTTCAATTATCACTTTTTTTTCTTGATGGGACTCAAGAAGTACGAAAAGAAATGGCGTTGGTGAATGATTTTTCTAAATGGACCAAAAGAGCTGAGAAGAATCGAAATTCGTCGATTTAGAACTTTTAATTAATGATGAGAACTATCGAATATCCGTTTTTTTTTCTTCAAATAATTCAAGTTGGTTATTGATACAAAAATCTGTGTTTCAGATTCGGAGGGAATCGAGTAAAAAATTGTGATTGAAATGACCTTGAAAACTCGTAATGAAAAGCTTATTATTTTATGGCCAATAATTATCCCTTCTTCACTCCCAAATATGCCAAGCTTCAGAACTCGATGGGAAATTTCAAAAAAATTACACAACTTCTATTCAATGCATCAGTTAAACTTATATTTCTCTACTCAGGTACATACGTGAGGTAATTTCCTCTTAATTTAATAAATAACACAATTGTCTTTGCCTACCATGTAACCGTTTTCATCACACCACAAATTGATTTGCTGTTTATATTTCTCAAGGGAAGCTTCATCTTTCTCAGGTGACCAGTTCTCGCCACTAATGGCACCCTTGTAATTTTTACTAACTTGATAAACGGTATCGCCGAACTTCCATGTCTGGGCGTTTTTTCCACCCGTCTTTCGACTCAAACTAACGACTACGTCGTTTGGGAAATACCATTTTTGGTTCATTTCATTCTTATCGGCCATACTCATTTCCACAACAACGGAATCTTTGTTATTACGCCAAGTCAGACCCAGGGAAGAACCATTTTTAGATAAACAGACCCTATAGTAGCCATCTTCATTCCAGCATCTGTTTCCTTGTTGAAATTTAGAAACCTCTGATTTTCTGAATCCTCGAAGCTTAAACCAGCTTTCATTGCCTCCTCGGGCACGCGATGAGGATAAATTCATGACCTTATCGCGTCGAGTGGACGGATCACGAGGCGGTAATTTGACCAACTTATTGATTACAGCTGCGTCCAGAAGATCGATCAAGTTTTCTTCATCGCCATCTTCAGCACTTGGAGCAGTTCTTGATAAATTGCGGACGTTCATAAACTCGGTGAGGATTTTATTTAAAAATTTATTTCCCGAGCGACGTATTTCATCGTGGATGCGATAAAAAGTAAAACTATCGGCGCTGCGTAAGGCTTTGGATAGGGCTCTCGGAAAATTGGTTTCTTCGGTTGACACTTCTAAAGACTTGAGATTTTTGGTGATGTATCTTCTTAAAGCGCCGTGATCAAATTTACCATCAGCGAGGAATATTTTCTGAGCTGTTTTGTCTTTGGGAATAATACGTTGTAGTTGTTTTTCATTCAGGACCTCTTTTAGATCGGATATGGTTTCTTGAGGTGTTCTGAATGGTGTTCTGAGAACGTTGAAAACTTTTTTCGAAAGCTTTTTGTTTTTCAGGATTTCTGCAAGCACGTCTCCCGAGTCGAATTTCTTATTCCAGTAGTCTTCCAGGGTGGCATCTCGTGAAATGTTACAGTTGCAGTCGTTTTGTTCTCCGCATGTTCCCGAAGAGACTGGTTGGCCATAAACTGACCCGACTAACGAGCATGTTCCATCGCAGGCAGAATCGTTTTCGAACAGCAGACAGGTCAAAAATGGAAGAGGACGGTCTGTGTGATTAAAAAGAAAAAAAATCAAACGTAATCTGATTTAAATGAAATGAAACTAAGATGGATAGAAAATGAACAAAATTATTGGTGTGAAATCTCACAAATCAAATAATTCATAATTTGTATAATTGTATATGTGGCGTTCATTTTTTCCTATGTTGAGGGCCATAAAAAGGATGGAATTTTCGAAAATAGTCCAATCATTGGCTAAATTGGTCAAAAAAATAATGAAAAAGATAGAATAAAAAACGTGTATGGAGTTCGGAAATTTTGAAACTGGTTGCATCGTACTGTTTGAACTATTAAAGTTTGATCTTGAATGATATTTTCGTGATAAGAGGTAATAAAAAATTTTTTTTTCAAAATATTGTTAAATTTTGATTCTTTTAGTGTTTCAATTTTTAAACTTCAAATGTAAGTTGAATGTATTTGGTATCATTTTAGAATAATAAAAAATTGTAAAATTTCAAACTCAGAGAAAAGTTTTTGAAATTTTGAAATTTTCAACTGTAATTTTAATCATTAACCGAAATTTTAACCTTAACTGGAAACATTCCCACCAAAAAGTGTAAACTAGAATTTTTTTGGTCAACAAGCCTGATTTCAGTTCTAGTTTATGATGAGTGGCCATTTTTTTTTGAATTTATTTTATTTTTCTGAATATTCATGAACAACTATTACAAATACTAATCCGTTGCAAAATCATTTTTGGAAAACATGTTATGGAAGTTTTTGAACGGTTGATGAACATGATTTAATTTCAATCTAAAGATGAATTTGTAAAATTGTGGATCTCTTCGGTTTCTCTTTTGTGTTGGGAAGGATGAGATGGAAGAGCAGACTTGAACTGGAATTTTTCGCAGACTTTAAATTTTTTGAGAAATTACAAGATATTATGACAAGTTGTATTTTCAGAATTTTACTGACTGAGTCATCGAAAATATTGATTTTCAAAATTTTTAGAGAAATAAATTGTCTCAAATGAGACATCTGATTTGTGTTGAGTTACTCAAAGTTGTCTGATTATTTTCTAAAATGCTCAAAATCGGAAAACATTTTTAATAGTTGCTCGAAAATCGAATGAGATAATTTGGAAGGCCTGCATTCAGACTTTCATGCTGTGCTTGACTCGAAACAAAATTTCTCCAGTGTTGTTAATTTACCATTTTCTTGTACTTCTTCTTCTTCTTCTTCCTCATCACTTTCTTCTTCTTCACTTTCATCTTCGGCTTCCTCTTCTTCATTATTTTTCAAGTCTTGTTTCCCATTTGTATCTGAATTTGCGTCTTCCTGCTCTTCTGGAGTTTCAGACTCATCTGAACCATCGTTTTCATCAATGTCTTCAGGCTGTTGGACTGCTGGTGGAGCTTTCGTTTCCTTTTTGGGTGGTACAGCGCCGCACGAAGCTTGAACTAAAATACAATTATGTTGATACCATTTTGTGTTACTCTTATGACAGTTTGAAAATCTGATATTTGCTTACCTATCAAGCATCCGATTAAAAAAACTGCGAACAAGAACGTTTTGGCCATGTTGAGATGTCACAAAAGTATTACGTATAGACGGTAGAATTGTCAAAGTATTGAATGACTAGCTACGCGGTCTTTGATTCTTTATATATTGCTCGTATGGAATTTACCCAGAGTTTTGCATGTTGCTCGAGTGAACATTTTGTGCCAATTATCAATTATCCTTGATTGCAAGATGGGCAATTTTTGATTTGACGAGTACTCGTGTGTACAGGCTCTTGAGTCGTTCTAAGAAATTTTCTTTGTGACATGTTCAAACGTGGAAATATACGAAGGAAAATTACAACTTAACGCATGTTCGAAAAATTAAAGGTACATGTGCGTAATAACTTACTATAATTTTTTTCTAGGAATATAGCCGACATGTGTTCTCCGATACCGAGTAAACAACATAATTTACAAAATGGAAAATTTCTAATGGAGTTTGTAGTAAGTTCGAGAAGCATTTCGTTTCTTAACGAACCCTTTTGTTGACAATTTTAAAATGTGTAAAATAATTATTGGAGTATTCATCATTGTTATTTTTTTGAACATTTGTCCATTCGCGAGGTGATTTTCACCAATAACAACGCTCTGGGGTATGAGTCTTTGGGATTAAGGTTTCATAACGTGAGTTATCTTTTCAAGAATTTTTATTCCACGAAAAAATTCATCATAGGTATCGAAATTTTTTAATCGAAGTTTTGAACAAAATTAAGTCTCTCTTTTATACTCGAATACCGATTTAAATTTTTGAAAATTTGATGATAAGTGAGTTTAATCTAAGAATAAGTGTTCAAATTGCTGCGTAGTTAGGTACCTATTTAAATTATCAGTTGGTGTGATTCTAACACATTTATATGGTTCCATTTTTATACAGATGTAGGATCGGATTCAAAAGATTCTGTTCAGATCTTGTATTTAGATGACTTCATTCAAATTAGTTCTGATTACATCTGATTAGATTTCCTTAATTTGATTTGATTAAAGATCCATTTGATCCAATTGTAATCCCCAAAACTTGGAGTGTACTTATTTCTTCATGTGAAAAGTATGCGACTGTATACACATCTTTTTTTATTCTATACTCGCACAAAGCCTTGCATTTAGCTAAAATTGTCCATTTCGCTTTCTATCAATATCAGCACCAAGGTTCAGCCTTTGTCAGAATTACTCAAATGTCTCGTCACATACCAAGAATTTCTACTTTCTTGCAAAAAATTTAAAAGTCTCACTTTTCTCTGCCAGAGATACCCAAAAATTCTTTAAAAAGACGCATCTATTGCAGAAAAAATTGCTTAAAAATTTCGTTTTTTTTTGAAAAATACCTATTTCAAGTCTTTTTTTTGTTCAAATTTCCCAAAAGTTTGCTGTTTTTTTGCCAGTGATGTCCAAAATTTTAATTTTTTTTTCTAGAAAAAATTGCCAGTATATTATTTTGTTTTTTAGCATTACATTTTGAAAAAGTTTTATTCCTCGAACAAAAATGTCGATGAAGTCTGAATTTATTGCAAATGAAGAGTGATATTCCAAAACTCGCTTTGTCCATTTTCACAACTTTTCAGGAAAGAGGAAAAACAGTTTCCCTTTAAACGGGTAAATTGGCTTTTTGGGTGGGTTTAGCACTTTATTTGGGTGGATTTATGATGTAGGAGTGTAGGTATACACTTCATCCACTAAATACTGCTGAAAAAAATTTCAATAAAAATGGACAAAGTGCGTTTTGGAACATTCTTTTTTTGTAAATTTTTAGTGAATTGGCTATTTAGGTGAGTTTAACACCTCATTTTGGTAGGTTGATGATGTAAGAATGTGAGTTAATACTTCATCTACCAGGTACCGCTGAAAACCCAACTTCGATAAAAATGGACAAAGCGAGTTTTGGAATATCACTCTTCAAATGATTGCTTTAAATAAGTCTTTGAGTTTTGCTAAAAATAGCGAAAAAGTCTCGTTGTTGCCAAAAATTTTTCAAAATTTTCGCTCTTTCGCCAAAAATTTTCAAAAAGTTTCACTTTTGTCTTGAAAATTAGTAAAAAGTCTCGTTTTTTGCCAGAAGTTTCTAAAAAAACAGTCTTTTGCTAAAATTATCGAAGTCTTGCTTTTTATAAAAAATTATCAAAGGCTTTTTTTCTAACAAATAATCGCAATAAAATCCTCACTTTTTTGCTAAAAATTGCAAAAAAGCTCAACTTTTTGCCAAAATCTGTTAAAAGCCGGCAGCCTTTCACTAAGTTTATCAAAAATTTGTAAAAAGCCCTGCCTCTCGCGATAATCAGTCTTGTTTTTTATCGAAAATCTTGAAAAATTCTCACTTTTCTGCTAAAAATAATCAAAAATCTCACTATTCTCACTTTTTTCCCAAAACGTTGCGAAAAAATTCAACTTTTTTGGAAAAGATTGCGACGAAGTGTCACTTTTTTGCCATTAATTTACAAAACGTCCTGATTTTTGCTAAAAGTGTTGAAGTCTCAATCAAGTTTTCTAAGTTTTTTTTAGTGATTTTTTTCTGCACAAATTGTTTTTTTTTGTGTTTTGCAACACTAGGTACTTTTTTGATTTTTTTTTTTTTTTGAGAAGAAGCCCTGCATTTTGGTATTTGAAGGGAGTATTTTGCTCAAGTAGAAGATGCGTTTGAAAATATTTTCAAAAATCTTCTCGAATGATCGATCCCTAATTGTATAATTTGAGAAAATGTATTTGAAAACTACGCCGAAAATGATTTTCTTTTAACGAAATTGCAGCTTTGTCTCTTCAAGAGGGATTATTGGTGAGATAAGAAGTTGAAAAATTGTATTACAGAGTTTTCAGATAATATTGATCAATTTCTACGAGGTATAATGGTAGTTTTAAAATCCATAGACTAAGGATTTTTACCTCTTCTCTCTTGACGAGCTTTATTCTCTGAAAAAAGAAATTAGTGGCGAATTTCTAATTTAGATTTCTTGGCCACATCGAGTTGTTACACAGTTTAATGTTGCTCGTGTAATATTGAACTTCTTACTTTATCCTTACTTAATTGTAATTTGCAGCGTTGATAATTTTTCATTTTTCAACTAGTTTGGAGAAATATTTTCACGAAATTTTTCGTCGTGGAATGTACTAATGAGATGTAAAATGAAACAAGTGTTTTGAAAATTTAAAATTCTCAATAACAACCCTCAAACTCGTTACTTTGTAGTTTAGGTAACATATGTTCTATGTGCCAAGTATCTACGTATTATGTCGAAAAAAACACAATTTTCTAAATTGTAATTTGCTTTACTAGTAATAGAGTTACTCGACAATCCAAAATTTACTAGGTCGGAGGAGTGTCTCGCAACTCAATGAAAATATTAATGGTTTCAGAATTGGTTACTTTCGTCGTTTCAAAATGATTAATGCATAATATTTGAAAGGAAAAATTTTTTAAAAAACACATTTACCCAAGAATAAGCGATTTTCAAATTTACAGTCGCTCAGTAGGACCCTTCAAGTGATTTTTGGCCTGATATCGCCCCTCCATGGGCAGTTAATTTAGATTTCGAATCTTCCATTTGTTGTTTTCAAAACTCCGTTTGCAGACTTTTTCCAAGTTCAATCAGTTTTGAGATAGATTACGAGCTTCTCGTGAAATGAGATTTAAAAAATTGTATACTCATCTAAATGAAATGAAAAATTTGTATTTAGGTTATTTAACTTGTTGTATGTTTCAATTGTTTAATTAATTGAAGAAAAGAGACATTTTTTTCCTAGTAAGTAACTCAACAAAAAGGGGGTCGCTTTTTGCTAGATTTTTCACTTTTTTGCCAACAATTGCGAAAAGGTCTCTCTTTTTAGACAAAATCTTCGGAAAAGTCTCACTCTTTTGTCAGCGATTTGCTAAACTTTTCAAGGTTTTTACTTTTTGCCTAAAATTATCGTTTTCTTATTAAAAATTTCATAAGGGCTGTAAACCTCACTTTTTTGCTAAAAATTGCCATGTCGAAGTCTTGCCTTTTACTGAAAATTTAATTTTTTTTATCAATAATGACTATAAAATGTCATTTTTTGCAAAAATTGCTAAAAGCCATACGTTGATTTGCTGAAATTTCTAGATTATCGCATTCAGCTAAAAATCAAAAAGTCTTGCTTTTTTGCCAAAAATTAAAATTGCGAAATAATTCAACTTATTCAAAAAAAATGGCGAAGAGGGGTCACTTTTTTACTATTAATTTACAATAAGTGCTGCTTTTTGTTGAAATTGTTGAAAAATGTTGATTGAGTTTTTTTTGTGATTTTTTGTGCATTAAAATGTTCTTTTTTTGTTGTTCCATTTGATTAATTTTTTGAGTATTTTTGTTTAGCAAAGATTATTTTCTTTTGAAAAAAATTGAGCACGAGTCCTGTATTTTACAGTATTTTAGAATTTAAAGGGGTAAAACGAGATTTGAGCATCTCATTTGTAAAACTTTGAAAATTACTTTTTCAAAATTAAATTCAGAAAATAAAATCATGAAACCTATCAATAGTTTAAATTTATGTATTTTCCATGCAAGTCTAGTAGTCTTTTAAAATGAAAATTTTTTCTGATCAAAGATTTTGATGCTGTATAGAAATTAGTTAAATTTTTATGCTTCAAACGAAATCTCAAAAATTTCGAAATGGTATGTTTTATGTAATTTTTCAAAATCAAAACCCTCCACGACATTTGACCTTGTTTCAACTTTCATTTCAATCATCACTTTTTTTTTGATGAGGCTCCAGAAGCACGGAGATCATAATGGCATTGGTGAATAATTTTTTTTAATGGATCAAATAATTCAAGTTTGTCATTGATACAAAAATCTGTGTTTTAGATTCGGAGGGAATCGAGTAAAAAATTGTGATTGAAATGACCTCGAAAACTCGTAATGAAAAACTTATTATGTTTTGGTCAATAGTTATCCCTTCTTCTCTCCCAAATACTCCAAGCTTCAGAACTCGATTGAAAATTTCAAAAAAATACACAACTTCAATTCAATGCATCAGTTAAAACTTATAATTCTCTACTCAGGTACATATACACGAGGTAATTTCCTTTTGATTTAAAAAATAACGCAATTTTCTTTGCCCACTATGTAATCGTTTTCATCGCACCAAGAACTGATTTGCTGTTTATATTTCTCGAGGGAAGCTTCATCTTTCTCAGGTGACCAGTTCTCGCCATTAATGGCACCCTTGGAATTTTTACTAACTTGATAAACGGTATCACCGAACTTCCATGTTTGGACGTTTTGTCCATTCTTCTTTCGACTCAAACTAACGACCACGTCGTTTTGGAAGTACCATTTTTGGTTTATTTCATTCTTATCAGCCATACTGATGTCCACACCAACGACATCTTTGTTATTACGCCAAGTCAGGCCCAGGGCAGAGCCACTTTTAGATAAACAAACCCTATAGTAGCCATCTTCATTCCAGCATCTGTTTCCTTGTTGAAATTTAGAAACCTCTGATTTCCTGAATCCTCGAAGTTTGAACCAGCTTCCAGGGCCTCCTCGGGCACGCGATGAGGATAAATTCAATACCCTATCGCGTCGAGTGGACGGATCACGAGGCGGTAATTTGACCAACTTATTGATTACAGCTGCGTCCAGAAGATCGATCAAGTTTTCTTCATCGCCATCTTCAGCACTTGGAGCAGTTCTTGATAAATTGCGGACGTTCATAAACTCGGTGAGGATTTTATTTAAAAATTTATTTCCCGAGCGACGTACTTCATCGTGGATACGATAAAAAGAGAAATTATCCGCGCTGCGTAAGGCTTTGGACAGGGCTCTTGGGAAATTGGTTTCTTCGGTTGACACTTGTAAAGATTTCAGATTCTTGGCAGCGTATTTTTTTACAGCAGTGTGATCGAATTTACCATCAGCGAGGAATATTTTCTGAGCTGTTTTGTCTTTAGGGCGAATACTTTGTAGTTGTTTTTCATTCAGAACCTCTTTCAGATCGGATATGGTTTCTTGAGGTGTTCTGAATGGTGTTCTGAGAACGTTGAAAACTTTTTTCGAAAGTTTTTTGTTTTTCAAGATTTCGGCAAGTACGTCTGCCGAGTCGAATTTCTTGTTCCAGTAGTCTTCCAGGGTGGCATCAGGTGTAATGTTACATTTGCAGTCGTGTTGTTCTCCGCAGACTCCCGAAGAGACTGGTTGGCCGTAGACTGATCCGATCAACGAGCATGTTCCTTCGCATGCGGAATCGTTTTCGAACAGCAGACAGGTCAAAAATGGAAGAGGACGGTCTGTGTGGTGAAAAAGAACAAAAAATCAAACATGATCCAATTTAAGAATGAAATGAAACTAAGCTGGATTGAAAGAAAAATGAGTGTGTCCTTGAAACCCCGTGGGCAAAATTATGTGTGTGAAAGCTCACAACTGGACAATATAATTGTGGTGTTCGTCCTTCCCTGTATTGAGGGTCATGAATATTGATAAAAATATTTGCAAAACTCAAAATTTTTAGTTACATTTTTTGTGAAAAAAGGTTACTAATGTTGCTTTTTTTTTGAAAAATATCGTTAGGATGCCCGTGGATCGAGAAGAGTGTTTTTTTAAAAAAAAATCGAAAAAAGCCTTCAAATATCTTTTTTTTTTGTACGTTCTTCATTATAGAAAAGAAAGGAAATCAGTATCATTTGCTCCCTACCCCTTCCTCCTCTTCCCTTGATTGTTCTGAATAGTTGTGACTTGAATATTTGCAAAAAATTTCAAAAAATCAGAGCTGAGATTCTTTTGAAAGCTCAATTTTAAAAAATTTGAGAAATTACATAATATTTGAAAATATGAAATTTTTTTTTGATTTGATCCATTCAACGCCTCCTCTATGGATCCCTTAAAGGAGGAGTATCGATAAGGCCATTTTTGGCCCCAGAAAATTATCGACTGAACCACTCTTAAAATGTTGTAATGAATGCCCAAAATACGAATCCGTGGTTAGTTAACCCAAAATGACAATTTTTTGGGCTCCAGGGGTCCCCAAAGTTGCGAATAAAAAAATAATTTTTGGAACCACTGAGTATTATTTTCGGAAACTTTTTCAACGTAAAATATCTCGTCGATTAATCTGCCTCTCAAAGTACTACTATTTGAAAAAAAAGTTCAAATTCTACATATATCACGTACAACCGGAGCAATTTGAAACTGAAATTTTCCATTTTCGTCCATTTTGAAGAACTTTGAAGTCCCACAGCTCCGCCAAAAAAAAATCGAAAAAATGTCCGATTTGCGTCATTCGACATCGTTTGATGGCTTCTACACATGATCTGATTTTGAAAAAAATCGAAGACCCCTCGTGCAAAAATCCGCCAATTTGGCATGGCTAACCCCCCCCCTCCTTAAGAATATTACATATTTTACGAGTTTGGTCAGCATTGGACCTCCAAAAGTGATTGTTTTCTTTGATTCAGGTATCGCTAGAAGTGAGGTTTCTCCGGATAGAAAAACATTTTTTCCAACCTTACTATTATGGAAATGACTGTTACTTTCAACAGTTTCAACGTAGGTAGGTATTTCTCTACCCATCATTATTGTCAATGTCAAATTTTCATCCGTATCCAATTTCAATTGCTTATGATGAGTAGATACCTAATTTTTGTTGAATTTTTTTTCTGTAATATCCATTGAAAGTTGAACATTATTTTTGAGAAAAATGTTTAGAAAATTTTCGAGCGGTTGATGAACATTATTTAATTTTAATCTGAAGATTAATTTGGGAAAGGATGAAAGTAGCGCTTCGAAATTTTTAGAGAAGTAAATCGTCTAAAATGAGACCCCTGATTTGGGTTGAGCTACTCAAAGTAACCTGACTTATTTTCTAAAATGCTCGAAATTGGAAAACATTTTTAATAGGTGCTCGAAAATCGAATGAAATGATTTAGAAGACCTGCATTCAGACTTTCAAGCTCTGCTTGACTCGAAACAAAATTTCTCCGCTGTTTTTATTTACGTACCATTTTCTGGTACTTCATCTTCTGGATTTGCGTCTTCCTGATCTTCTAGAGTTTGAGTTTTGGGTGGTACAGCGTACGAAGCTTGAACTAAAATACAAATTATCTCGATACCATTTTGTGTTACACTTATACCTATGTAGTACATTATATTAACAGTTTCAAAACCTGATATTTGCTTACCTATCAAGCATCCGATTAAAAAAACCGCGAACATGAACGATTTGGCCATGTTGAGATGTCACAACAGTATACAGTACGTATAGACTAGAATTGTCAAAATATTGAATGACTAGTTTCACGGACTTTCATTCTTTATATATTGCTCGTATCGAATTCACCCAGTGTTTTGCATGTTGCTCGAGTGAACATCTTGTGCTAATTATCAATTAATCCTTGATTGCAAGATGCGAAATTTTTTATTTGACGAGTACTCGTGTGTACAGGTTTCTAAATGATTCTAAGAAATTTTCTATGTGACATAATATGCAGTCGTGCAAATGTACTAAGGAAAATTAAAACTCTATCCATGTTCGAAAAATTAAAGGTGCATTATGCGTACTAATAACTTACCTGCCACAATTTTTTTTCAAGGAATTTAGCGACCGTGAACGTGGTTGTGTTCTACGATACCGAGTAAACAACATAATTTTCGAAATGATTAATTTCCAACAGAATTTGTAAGTTTGAGAAGTAACTCGTTACTTTACGAACCTTTTGTTGGAAATTTAGCACGTGCAAAATAAGTATTAGGATAGGATATCTATCATTGTTATTTTTTTAACATTTTATTAATTCGCGAGGTGATTTTCACCAACAAGAACACTTTGGGGTCTGAGTCTTTGGGATAATGTTTTCATAACGTGAGTTATATCTTCTCAATAATTTTTATTCCGCTAAAAAATTCATCACTACTTATAGGTACATATATGGAAGTTTTCATAACACAGTTTTGAGCAAAATTACTCCTCTCCCTTGAACTGGAATAACGATTTAAATTTTTGAAAATTTGATGATAGGTATATTAAGTTTTACTTATCAAAGAATAAATTCACAATTTGCTGCGTAGTTAATGTATCTATTTAAATTCTTAATTGGTGCAATTCGAACGCATTTACCTATGTCGTTCCAGTTTGATACAGGTAGGTTGGGATCCAAATGGATATGTAATGTATGTTTAGAAAATTTTTAATAATATTATGCTTTCTGCTAAACTTAAAAAAGTCTTGCTTGTAGTTGAAATTTCCAAAAAGCCCAATTTATTGAAAAAAAACGAAAGTGCTGTTTAAAATTTTTGCTTATCTCGATATTTGAAAAAAATTTCAACAGTCTTCTTTTTTACAAATAAATTGCCCGCCCAAAAGTCTTTTATTGCAAACAATCCTCCTTCAAAAGTCCTGAGTTTTGCTAAAATTTTGAAGCTTTTGCTTAAATCGACTTTTTTTTACTTTTGTCCCAAAAAATTTCAAAAAGTCTCGTTTTTGCTAAAAGTTGCCTTAAAACTTGGTGTTTTGCTAATAATTATCGAAATCTTGCTTTTTACCAAAAATGACCAAAGATTTTCATTTCTTTTAACCAATAATCGCAATAAAATCTCACTTTTTTGCTAAAAATTAGAAATAGGCTCTACTTTTTGGCAAGACGAAAAGAGGAAAAGACAAAAAGATGGACAGATGGCTAGACAGAAAGATGGAAAGACACCCATGTAAAAAAATACCAATAGTTTCAAAAAACCAATAGGTATTTTTGACAGGTTTATGATTTATCGTAGGTTAACCATTGGTTAACCATTGATGACCTATGGTATTTTAAAAACCATTTGTATTTTTTCACCAGGGCTGGATGACGAAAAGACAGAAAGACTGGATAAAAGAATGAATTAATAAAAACATGAAATATGTAAAATAAAATAAAATTTCAGTATTCAGTTCAGCATTTAGTTCAGCATTCAGTTCAGTATTCTGTCCAGTTCATCATTCGTTTCAAGTTCCAATGAAAGATGGTTGAGGGTTCAAATAAAAATTTAAACAGTTTTTGAAAAATGATGTTCTTCCATTGTGTCTATGCTTGAATGTGAATTATTAATACAATTTTTGTTCTTTTAACAGAACGCTTCTCTTTTTAAAAAATTTGATACCATCGATTGAGCTCAGCACGTTAAAACCTTGATTTTTCCCACTAAAAAACCAAAAAAAAATTTATCCACCAAGTTTAAATAAGGGCCTCCCTATTGAGCACACAGTCATGCTTGGAAAAAAAGGACACAACTGTAGATTTATTAATGATACGTGTTTGGAGCCCATGATGTTCGAAAAAATTTGACCCCCCCCCCCACCTGATCATTTGTGCAATTCATTTTTCAAGAATCTGGAAAATTGTAGAAATTGGTCTGGAAAACCTGGAACAGTCAGGGAAAATCATTTCCAGAAATGAGTGGACATTACTTTCCTATAAGAATATATGATTATACCCAATACCTATCTGAATCATTTAAATTAATACCTTTACACTCGATTGAAAATGTCAAAAAATTACACAACTTCAATTCAATGCATCAGTTAAACTTATATTTCTCTACTCAGGTACATACACGAGGTAATTTCCTCTTAATTTAATAAATAACACAATTTTCTTTGCCCACCATGTAACCGTTTTCATCGCACCAAGAATTGATTTGCTGTTTATATTTCTCGAGGGAAGCTTCATCTTTCTCAGGTGACCACCTCTCGCCATTAATGGCACCATTGGAATTTTTGCTAACCTGATAAACGGTATCACCGAACTTCCATGTTTGGACGTTTTGTCCATTCTTCTTTCGACTCAAACTAACGACCACGTCGTTTTGGAAGTACCATTTTTGGTTTATTTCATTCTTATCAGCCATACTGATCTTCACACCAACGACATCTTTGTTATTATGCCAAGTCAGGCCCAGGGCAGAGCCACTTTTAGATAAACAAACCCTATAGTAGCCATCTTCATTCCAGCATCTGTTTCCTTGTTGAAATTTAGAAACCTCTGATTTCCTGAATCCTCGAAGTTTGAACCAGCTTCCAGGGCCTCCTCGGGCACGCGATGAGGATAAATTCAATACCCCATCGCGTCGAGTGGACGGATCACGAGGCGGTAATTTGACCAACTTATTGATTACAGCTGCGTCCAGAAGATCGATCAAGTTTTCTTCATCGCCATCTTCAGCACTTGGAGCAGTTCTTGATAAATTGCGGACGTTCATAAACTCGGTGAGGATTTTATTTAAAAATTTATTTCCCGAGCGACGTATTTCATCGTGGATGCGATAAAAAGTAAAACTATCGGCGCTGCGTAAGGCTTTGGATAGGGCTCTCGGAAAATTGGTTTCTTCGGTTGACACTTCTAAAGATTTCAGATTCTTGGCAGCGTATTTTTTTACAGCAGTGTGATCGAATTTACCATCAGCGAGGAATATTTTCTGAGCTGTTTTGTCTTTAGGGCGAATACTTTGTAGTTGTTTTTCATTCAGAACCTCTTTCAGATCGGATATGGTTTCTTGAGGTGTTCTGAATGGTGTTCTGAGAACGTTGAAAACTTTTTTCGAAAGTTTTTTGTTTTTCAAGATTTCGGCAAGTACGTCTGCCGAGTCGAATTTCTTGTTCCAGTAGTCTTCCAGGGTGGCATCAGGTGTAATGTTACATTTGCAGTCGTGTTGTTCTCCGCAGACTCCCGAAGAGACTGGTTGGCCGTAGACTGATCCGATCAACGAGCATGTTCCTTCGCATGCGGAATCGTTTTCGAACAGCAGACAGGTCAAAAATGGAAGAGGACGGTCTGTGTGGTGAAAAAGAACAAAAAATCAAACATGATCCAATTTAAGAATGAAATGAAACTAAGCTGGATTGAAAGAAAAATGAGTGTGTCCTTGAAACCCCGTGGGCAAAATTATGTGTGTGAAAGCTCACAACTGGACAATATAATTGTGGTGTTCGTCCTTCCCTGTATTGAGGGTCATGAATATTGATAAAAATATTTGCAAAACTCAAAATTTTTAGTTACATTTTTTGTGAAAAAAGGTTACTAATGTTGCTTTTTTTTTGAAAAATATCGTTAGGATGCCCGTGGATCGAGAAGAGTGTTTTTTTAAAAAAAAATCGAAAAAAGCCTTCAAATATCTTTTTTTTTTGTACGTTCTTCATTATAGAAAAGAAAGGAAATCAGTATCATTTGCTCCCTACCCCTTCCTCCTCTTCCCTTGATTGTTCTGAATAGTTGTGACTTGAATATTTGCAAAAAATTTCAAAAAATCAGAGCTGAGATTCTTTTGAAAGCTCAATTTTAAAAAATTTGAGAAATTACATAATATTTGAAAATATGAAATTTTTTTTTGATTTGATCCATTCAACGCCTCCTCTATGGATCCCTTAAAGGAGGAGTATCGATAAGGCCATTTTTGGCCCCAGAAAATTATCGACTGAACCACTCTTAAAATGTTGTAATGAATGCCCAAAATACGAATCCGTGGTTAGTTAACCCAAAATGACAATTTTTTGGGCTCCAGGGGTCCCCAAAGTTGCGAATAAAAAAATAATTTTTGGAACCACTGAGTATTATTTTCGGAAACTTTTTCAACGTAAAATATCTGTTTGAACCCGTTAAACATAATACGAGGCAATTTTTCCATTTTCGACCCTCGGGGGCAGAAATTGGGGGGTTTTAATTTTTGAAAAATGTTGGAACCATCATTTTGAACCTACCCCTTTGAACCCCGCTAAAAAGCTTTTTACAGTTTATTAGTATCTGAAAGACCTCCATCCTACCAAATTTTGAGCTCAATAAAATTTTGCGCTAGTACTCAAAAATCAAAATTTCCAATTTTTTGTAATTTGGATTTTTTGGGAACCCCTGGATAGCTGGAAACCTGCGATTTGCGGCAAACGTAACGTTTTGAGGTATATATTTAATTACCTAGGTGAAAAAGTTTAATTATAAGCTCCCTGTATATTCGTAATTTTGAACCCTGAGATTTTGCTTCGTTGAAATCATGAAAACGTGATTTTAACGTTTTTTCGAAGAGCAAAATCTCAGAATTTGGCCCAAAAAAGCTCAATTTTGAAAGTTACTGCAAAACTCGAGTGAAAAATTATCGAGCTCTTGCTAATGTGTTCCAAATGTAAATTCTTCAATTCATTTGAAAAAATATGCATAATCGCCTTTTTCAGGGGTGCTCAAAGTGGGGGGCTCTAAAAAAAGGGTTCAAAATTACGAATATACAGAGAGCTTAATTAAACTTTTTCACCTAGGTAATTGAATATATGCCTCAAAACGTTACTTTTGCCACAAATCGCAGGTTTCCAGCTATCCAGGGGTTCCCAAAAAATCCAAATTACAAAAAATTGGAAATTTTGATTTTTGAAAGCGCAAAATTTTATTGAGCTCAAAATTTGGTATAGGATGGAGGTCTTTCGGATACTAATAAACTGTAAAAAGCTTTTTAGCGGGGTTCGAAGGGGTAGGTTCAAAATGGTGGTTCCAAAATTTTTCAAAAATTAAAACCCCCCAATTTCTGCCCCCGAGGGTCGAAAATGGAAAAATTGCCTCGTATTAACGGGCTCAAACAGATATTTTACGTTGAAAAAGTTTTCGAAAATAATACACTCAGTGGTTCCAAAAATTATTTTTTATTCGCAACTTTGGGGACCCCTGGAGCCCAAAACATGGTCATTTTGGGTTAACCAATCACGGATTCGTATTTGGGTTTTGGGACATTTATTACAACATTTTAAGAGTGGTTCAGTCGATAACTGTCTGGGGCCAAAAAATGGCCTTATCGATACTCCTCCTTTCCTAAAAGTTGAAAAAAAAATCATGTGACCTATGGTCTATGACTTATCAAGTTTTTTGGAGCACTTTATTCATATTTTCCGAAAATTTCAAATGCTTAAAGTTGATTTTTTGAAAGCTCAATTTTCAAAAGCTCGATAAATTTTGAATCTAAAATTTAAAAATTTGAAAAAAATCTTGTAAGCATACATTTTTATGATATTTACAACTACGAATTTTTTGTGACGTGCGACGTGTTCCCAAAAAATGGGGTGCAGAGTTCAGAAAAATTTACTCAATACGAATGTGGCCTTATTTTCCAATTAGGGGGGGAGGGAAGAGGAGGTAAAATGCTGGCTTAAATTTACCTATATTTTTCGAAAAGTCTAAATTTTTTGAGAAATTACAAGATATTATGACAAGTTGTATTTTCAGAATTTTACTAACTGAGCCATCGAAAATGTTGATTTTTAAAATTTTTAGATAAATAAATCGTCTAAAATGAGACCTCTGATTTGCGTTGAGCTACTCAAAGTAGCCTGACTTATTTTCGAAAATGCTCAAAATTGGAAAACATTTTTAAGAGGTGCTCGAAAATCGAATGAAATAATTTGGAAGACCTGCATTCAGACTTTCAAGATCTGCTTATTGACTCGAAACAAAATTTCTCCAGTGTTTTTATTTACCATTTTCTTGTACTTCTTCTTCTTCTTCTTCATCACTTTCTTCTTCTTCATCATCTTCTTCTTCTTCCTCTTCATTATTTTCCAAGTTCTCGTCTCGTGTTACATCTGAATTTACGTCATCCTGATCTTCTTGATTTCCGTCTGAGCTTACGTTTCCATCAGTATCTTCAGGCTGTTTGAACACTGCTGCAGCTTTCGTTTCCTTTTTGGGTGGTACAGCGCACGAAGCTTGAACTAAAATACAATATATCTTCATACCATTTTGTGTTACTCTTACGATAGTTTAAAAACCTGTTATTTGCTTACCTATCAAGCATCCGATTAAAAAAACCGCGAATAAGAACGTTTTGGACATGTTGAAATATCACAATAGTACGTATAGACTGTAGAATTGTCAAAATATTGAATGACTAGCAACACGGATTCTCATTCTTTATATATTGCTCGTATGGAATTTACCCAGTGTTTTGCAAGTTGCTCGAGTGAACATTTTGTGCCAATTATCAATTATCCTTGATTGCAGGATGAACAATTTTTCATTTGACGAGTACTCGTGTGTTCAGGCTCCTAAGTGGTTCTAAGAAATTTTCTTTGTGACATGTTCCGTCGTGAAAATATGCGAAGGAGAATTACAACTCTACGCATGTTCGAAAAATTAAAGGTGCATGTGCGTAATAATTTACTACAATTTTTTTCTAGGAATATGGCCGACATGTGTTCTACGATACCGAATAAACAACATAATTTTCGAAATGGGAAACTTCTAGTGTAGCGTGTAAGTTTGAGAAGCATCCCGTTTCTTAATGAACCGTTTGTTGGAAATTTTAAAATGTGCAAAATAATTATTGAAATATATATCAATCATCGTTATTTTTTTTGAACATTTTGTCCATTCGCGAGGTGATTTTCACCAATAGCAACACATTGGGGTTTGAGTCTTTAGGATACTCAAAGTTTTCATAACGTGAGTTATTTTCTCGATAATTTTCATTACATAAAAAATGTATCATAACTTCTAGGTACCTACTACCTATCGAAGTTTTCATAACGTAGTTTTGAGCAAAATTTCGCCTCTCTCTCTCTTGAACTTGAATATCGATTTAAATTTTAGAAAATTTGATGATAAAAAGCAAGTTCAATCAAAGAATATATTTTCAATTTGCTGTGTAGGTACTGGTAGGTATCAGGTACCTATTTAAATTCCTAATTGGTGTGATCCTAGCACATTTTGTCGTTCCATTTTTATACAGCTGATAGGATCTGTTCATATCTCTATTTAGATCACTTCATTTAAATCAGTTTTAATTACATCTGAATATGTAGATCTCTTTAATTTGATTTGATTTACAGGATGTCTTCAAGTAGTGAAAAGATAGTGATTTTCAGCAATTTCGCTTGAAAGGTAGTGAAAAATCCGATTTCCCGCGCATAAAAAATATAAAAATCACTGCAAAAAATGAAAAAAAATCCTCCATCTTTCATACGTATATTTTTTGAATTCGTTCATTTTTAATTTTTAATACGTAGGTACACTTGAGAAATTGTAACAACTTGCATAAAATGTATGGATGGTTTTATAATCATTGAATTATTGATTTCAAATCGAGATGAAAACGTATGTAGGTATACCTACTACAATTCAAAAAATTTTAAAGTCCAAACCAAAAAAAAAAAAAAAAATGAAAAAATTGACCGAGGGAAGGGATAAAAATATTTTGGAAGGTTGTGATTTTCTTGAAAAATAGTGAAAAAGTTGTGATTTTTGGTCAGCAAATTCCTGTAGACATCCATTCTAAAAATTAAATGTTTCCAAATCTTGGCCTAACTTGGTACATAACTTCTTGAAAATGAGCAAGAAAACAAAAGGTAAGCCTGATTAACTAAAATTGTCGACATCTCGCTTTCTCATCTGCCAATAACAGTAAGAAGTTCAGTAGGTATTTGTCAAAATTACTAAAAAGTCTCGTCCCATGCCAAGATTCCTTTCGCTGAAATTGCGGAAAAGTTTCACGTTTTTCTATTAACTGCTAAAAAATTTTCATATTTGTTTTTGTCGAAAATTGCCAACAATTTTCACTAATTTACAGAAAATTTCCAATAAGTTGCTTTCTGCTAAAATTGAAAAAATGTTGCTTGCAGTCGAAATTTCCGAGAAATCTCATTCATTGGAGAAAAATGCTGCCTTTAAGTTTCGCTTTTTTTGAAAAGAAAATCCAGTCTTTTTTTTAAATTATCCAATTTTTTTTGTAAACAATTTGTTTTTCACCGTAAAAGTTTGAAAAGATCTTATTTCTGGGACAAAAATTTCGAAAAAGTCTCACATTTTTGCCAATATTTACTTGCTGTAAACGTCCTGAGTTTTGCTAAAATTTTCAGGGTTTTGCTTTTTTCCTAAAATCGATGTTTTTTGCTAAAAATTGCAAAAAAGTCTCGTTTTTGCCAAAAATTGTCCAGGATTTTCGCTTTTTTACCGAAAGTTTTCAAAACGTTTTATATTGTCTCAAAAATTAGCAAAGTCTCGATTTTGTCAGAAGTTGCCCAAAAACCCGTCTTCTGCAAAAATTGTCAGAATTTTGCTTTTTATCAAAAATCACCGAAGGTTTTCGTTTTTTTTTTTAAACCAATGAAATACCAAGTGTTGTGCAAAGTTGTTGATGTAATATTGAACTACTTACAAAATCCTTACTTAATTTTCATTTTTTTGCAGCCTTGATAATTTTTCATTTTTCTTATCGTAAAACTACTTATAACTAGTTCGGAGAAATATTTTCACGAAATATTCCGTCGTCGAATGTACTAATGAGATGTAAAATGAAACAAGTGTTTTGAAAATTTAAAATTCTCAATAACAACCCTCAAACTCGTAACCTTGTAATTTAGGTAACATATGTTCTGTGTGTTAAGTATCTGCGTATGTCGAGAAAGCGCAATTTTTAAATTGTAATTTGCTTCACTACCTAGTAATAGAAATACACGACAATCAAAATTTACTAGGTCGAAGGAGTGCCTCGTGACTTAATGAAGTACCTATTGTTGGTTTCAGAAATGGTTACTTTTGTTGTCTCAATATGATTAATGCAAAATATTTGAAAGGAAAAATTTTTAAAACACACATTTACCCAAGAATAATCGATTTTCAAATTTTCAATCGCTCAGTAGAACCCTTCAAAAGGTCTTTTCATTTCGCATTGGTCCATTTTTCCCAAAACAGGTTGGGGGCTGGACAAAAAAAATCATTATTTTTTTCGAAAATGTCTTGTCTTTGAAGTCTCACATCTCCCCGTCAGGGGCACCTTTAAGGCTAAATTTAGATTTCGAATTTCCCATTTGTTTTTTTTTAAAACTTCGTTTGCAAATTTTTTACAAGTTCAGCTAGTTTTGAAACAGGCTACGAGATTATGAATCATTATTATTGCACAGGTTCGCAAGAAATTGTCAATTTTTATGTAAATCACGAGCTTTGACTGTCAACCCCATCAAGGGTTAGGAGAGAAATTATGGTCTCGGTGATTCTTGAATGTGCATGAGAGTATAGAATGTACTCGTATCATCACTTTGCCCTGATTTTCTCGATTTAATTTTTATCTACTAAAGTTAGAAAAATGAGGTTATAAAGGTTGAAAGTAATTAAAGAAAAAACGCCATTATTATGCCCATAAGACGTGTGAGTACCTCGTTAAGTAATTAAACTCTTTATTTAGGCTACCATAGTAGCAGATTAGAACATCTATGTTTCAAAACCAATCGTATCGCGTGAAATGAGGTGTAAAAATGTATATCTAAATGAAATGAAAAATGAACTACATATTTGTGTATTCGATTATTCAACTTGTTGTATATTTCAATTGTTATCAAAATTGTACCAGCATCGTATCTAGTATTTTACCATTTCGAAAGTCGTCAGTAGTTGAAAACTTGAGTTTTTTGGATACTAAATTATTACCTATCGCCAGTAAATTGTTGATTGAATTTTGAACCTCCCGACAGACAGATATTCATTTATTGTTGGGTGAGTAATATTTATAATGATTTGATAAAATATTTAGTTATTTTTACATAAGTATGTAGATTGTTGGAATTTCTTTATTACAGAGTTATTAATTAGCATAATTCGATCTCCAAAAAATTTATCCATCTGTTGCAGTCGTTGCAGCTTGATTTTGGACTCACCTACTTAAAGTTCACTTCAAAATTTCTTCCTGTGATTCGAAACATGAACTTCAAACTATTAATATAAAATGTTTTATTCTCGTGGTCGTATTGATGTTGGTGAATTCTTCCTTGTCGATGCCTGCAGTTGACCAGCCCCCCACCGATACTTTTTCACGATGGAAAAATGCCATTTGCAGTTTCTTCAGTATCTGTAATTGACCTTTTTCTCAGAATGGGAACGTAGAATTGGATGCAATGAGGCTCAGATTTTTCGCCATGTGTAGTTATGGGTGAGGCGGAGCCCATAATTTTCCAAATTTTATTACTTATCAGATATTTAACGACACCTAGATTTTAATACCTAATGTTGTGAGTCTTGAAAATAAATCTGAATAGAAAATAATAATTTTAAATTTCTCTTTTTTCAAGCTTTCATTAGTATTTCGTAATTTTTGATGCAGACGATCGATCAAAAAGTCTTGATTTATGATAAGAAATGCTGTGCATAAGATTTTAATATTATTTTGTATCATGCAGGAAGTTCTGCGAAATCCTTGCGAAAAATATTGCAATTGCTGCTAATTGTGATAGTCCGGCATATGACAATAAGAGTAATTGCACCCCCCCCCCCGCTGATCATCCGGGACAACTATTTTCTCAAAGGGGACATCCTAAGGAACATTTTGAAGCAAACTTGCCCAAAAAAAAGTTGGCCCTACTTACAAAATGGCGGCCATTTTGATTGACAGGTCAGCCGAAATCGTAGATTTTGCGTTTCAACATAGGACTTGCACGAAATTTTTCAAACCTTACAAAGGTAGATGGAAAGATCATGCAAAAATTTATCACTTGTCAAAATTTCAAGTGCTAAAGTGCGTTTTTCGATTTTTGGTGAATTTTTGAAAATCCAATTTAAGCCAAAAATTAGGGAAAAAATCAAAATTTTACCAAATTGACCAAGAAAGCTGAAATTTGGGATATACCCTATTTTTGACATGCCAAATCGATTGGAAACGGTTTCAACCCGTTTTGAGCAGTTCTGGAGCCTCCAGCAGATTTTTGAAACTCGAAATTCCCACAAAATTCCATCAAATTGGAGTTGTAAAGCTAAAATTCATTCTAAAAACTAATTTCAATACGCTACGAAGTACTGCAGGTGAATTTCAAGTCGTTTTGGAGCCTCCAGCAGATTTCTGAAACTTTAAATTTTCACAAAATTTCATCAAAATGGAGATGGAAAGTTGAAATTTACTCTACACCCCAATTTTAACACCCTCTGAAGACGACTTCGGGTGGGTTCAAGTCATTTTAGAGCCTCCAGCGACTTTTTTGAATATTACTGGAGCCTCCAGTAGCTTTTTGAAACTTGAAATTCCCGCAACATACATTTATCAAATGGAGTTGGCAAGCTGAAATTTACTTCCCAGACTACATGGTGGTTTCAAATGGTTTTGAAGCTTCCAGCTACCTTTAGGAAATTTCAATTTTCCAAAAAAACGCCATTCAACCTTTCAAAAAGTCGCTGGAGGCACCAAAACGACTTGAAATCCACCAGCAGTCAACTTCGTAGCATATTGAAATTAGTTTGCAGAATGAATTTCGACTCTCCATCTCAGTTTGATGAAATTTCCCCTTCAAGTTTCAAAAAACTACTGGAGGCTCCAGTAATTTTCAAAAAACTCGCTGGAGGCTCCAAAACGAGTTGAAATTCACCTGCAGTACTTCGTAGCGTATTGAAATTAGTTTTTAGAATAAATTTCAGCTTTACAACTCCAATTTGATGGAATTTTGTGGGAATTTCGAGTTTCAAAAATCTGCTGGAGGCTCCAGAACTTCTCAAAACGGGTTGAAACCATTTCCAATCGATCTGGCATGTCAAAAATAGGGTACGAGTATATCCCATATTTCAGCTTTCTTGGTCAATTTGGTAAAATTTTGATTTTTTCCCTCATTTTTGGCCTAAATTGGATTTTCAAAAATTCACCAAAAATCGAAAAACGCACTTAAGCACTTGAAATTTTGACAGGTGATAAATTTTTGCATGATCTTTCCATCTACCTTTGTAAGGTTTGAAAAATTTCGTGCAAGTCCTATGTTGAAACGCAAAATCTGCGATTTCGGCTGACCTGTCATTCAAAATGGCCGCCATTTTGTAAGTGAGGCCAACTTTTTTTTGGGCAAGTTTGCTTTAAAAATTAAAATGTTCCTTAGGATGTCCCCTTTAAGAAAAAAGTTGTCCCGGAGGATCGGCGGGGGTGGTGCAATTACTCCTATTGTCATATGCTGGACTATGAAGCGAGCTTGTCACTTTTATTCCGACGAACTACATACTACTCGTAAATTGATGTGGAAATTTTAAAAAATTTCAAAATATTGAGATGACATTTTTCTATAGGTACGAAAGATGTGATGAAATCTGAAGTTCGGTATAGAGTTCTTCTAGTGAGAAACTTCGTGATTTCAATAATTACTCATAAAATTCTTTCAATTCCCGAATTCCCGTTAACAGCTGCAGTCATTTATAATAATCACATTATTTTTCAAAATACATTTTATGGTTATCAACGTTGCGAGTTTATTCGTGGCGAGGTTTTCTTATGCCACGTCATCATTCAATTACTAACTTACAGACGAATGTTCGGCTGTATAAAAATGATGTTCGATTTCTAATACAACCCCTCCTCCCTCCTCTCTTCCCACTCTGTGAAATAATCTGATCCGCGAAGGAATCCCCCACTTTATATAGAAAATATTACACGGTTAGTTTGGCTTTTACATGAATTTCCTACACTATCGTCGAGTTGGTCGGGGTTATCATGGCGTTGCCCTATTACTCGACTTCGATAAGAAAGAAACAAGGGGTAGAAAAAAAAAGATTGGGTAAAGTTTTCGGTAACAATAAAACAAAACCTACAACGTAGAGAGATACGAGTATCTGAATCGTGCATCGCGTGTAATAAATCAACGTAAGAACAACATTGAAATTCTTTCCACTTACGACGACGCTGACGTAGGCTTAATATTTTTCTCATTCCGAATTAGGCTTTTTAGCATCTCATTTTATGGCATGCGTGGAAAATTATTCCGTCGGGAACTGAACTTTATTGTACGCGATACGTTACTGTACTATACGTCTTTCATCGTAGTAACGAAAATTCGTCGTTTCGTGTACTGTGCTGTACCTATAGCGAGGCTATGAGGCGAAGTGAATAACGAAATCAGCTTCTAAGGTTCATCTTATATAAAGAGACTTTCTCGTATTATATCGCCGTATAGGGTGTAGGTAGGTAAGTAAAGGTAGCCTACCTACGTATAAGTAGCGGAAAGAATAGATTTCGACGCATTTGCGTTTAAACGTTACTGAAGGGAAATACCTGCCTAGTTTTTTGAATATTGTGTGCCTACCTAGTACCTACTATAGCGACGTTATTATGGTTTCAAAGTATTTCTCTTGTACATATTTTTTTCCCATTGAAATCGAGGTATCCCCCCTCCTCTTCATACGTGTGCATATGTGGCCTATATTGAAGCGTTCTGATCAAAAATTGCCCATTTGAAGGTGAGTAGTTTGAATGCGTCTTTCCGGTAATTTCATTTCCAATCGATACCTAATACTTATCATTTTCTTAAAATGATCTATTTTATGTAGAACATAAAAAGAATGAATGAATGAATGAAAATTTTATTAATAGGAATAATTTAATTTCTGTCCTCACATTTAAAGCAATTTTCAATTTTTGACTCATGAGTCAGGCAAATAAGGGGATCTTTCGTGTTGACCACCTGCAATCTGAACAAGATGTCGATTTTTGGAATAAGCATGGTTTGAACCCCCCCCCCCAATCAAAATTGCTGCTCAAATTGATTGTTTCATTTCAGATAACTTTTTTGGAAAATTCTAAATTCACCACTTTGAAGTTTTATCGTCAAAATTAAAAATTAGTCCTGGAGCAAAATATAAGGTATCGATTCCTCCACTCAATTTTACCATTTTCGGTCATTCCAGAGCCTCCAGCTTGATTTTCGATTTCTCCAGAATTTTTCATTTGTGGGGAAATTCTGAAAATTTGCACGAATGGCTGTATCTTATCTAAAACTAACACTCCGAATTTGTATTTTACCATTTCTAGCCATTCTTGGAGCTTCCATCAGGGTTTCTGATTGCTCCAGAATTCAAAAAATTTTCCAGAAAAGGTATAAAATTAATTTGGCCAGCTAACAATCGAGTTTTGGCTTATTCTCGACTTCTATAAAGGGGTTTTCTCTCATTTGGATCAATTTTCAGATCAACACTTCGAATATTTTTGGGCTAATGAGGGATTTTGAGAATGCTGCTCGAAGAAACACTAGACAAGTCTGTCTGAAAATCGAGCAAAATGTTTATGAAATCGTTGAATAGGTCGAAAATAATCCAAAACTTGATTTTTAGCCTCATAAATTGGTTTCCACTTCTCCTGGAGTAAATTTTAAAGTTCTGGAGGAATAGAAAATCGCACTAGAGGTGTCATGCAGAGTAGCCGAAAATGGAAAAACATCTTGCGCAGTAGGCAAGATTAACCGACTTTGCTCTGTTATACAGAAAAATAAACAAATTTACCAAAATTTACGGATTTACCAAAATTTACCAATTTACCAAAATTTACCAATTTAACAAAATTTACCAATTTAACAAAAACCAATTTAACAAAATTTACCAATTTAACAAAATTTACCAAAATTTACCAATTTACCAAAATTTACCAATTTACCAAAATTTACCAATTTACCAAAATTTACCAATTTACCAAAGTTTACTGATTTACCAAAGTTTACCAATTTACAAAAATTTACCAATTTACCAAAATTCACGAATTTACCAAAAATTACCCCAGCAATTTACTAACATTTACATCAGTAATTTACCAGACATTACCCACTAATTTACCAATTTTACCGACTTGTTCCATTTTACCAAAAATTACCCCATCAATTTACCAACATTCACCTCAGTAATTTACCAGACATTTCCTCACTAATTTACCAATTTTTTACCGAATTTTAATTACCCCAGTAATTTACTGCCAAAGGTTTTTACCAATTTACCAAACTTTACCAATTTACCAAAAATTACCCAAGCAATTTACCAAAATTTTCGACCAACTTTGATTACGAGTAATTCACCAAAAATAACTAATCATTTTATTTACTAAAAATTACTATTAATTCACCAAAAAAAAAATTATCAAAATTTACTGGCTATTTACCAAAAACTTATGTTTTTTGTTGAAACAAAAATTACTTACACTAGAAATTTTTGAAAAATTTTGATTTTTTATGGCAAAAAAATTTTGGACGCATAAAATTAACAAAAAAATTTTTAAAAAAATCAACAAAAAATTTCCTCTTCTTGACTCGCACGGGATTCGAACATCCGACCTCCGGCGCACCAATCTGCAATCTACACACCCTAACCACCCCATCTGTTCGTTGGGGGTGAGCCGTTTGCGAGATATAAGGGTGTACACAAATTTCTGCTTATCCATAACGTTGAAACACACTTAAACGTTCATATCTCGTAAACGGCTGAATCGATTTCGACCAAATTAAAAATTTCTCTAGTTCAGTATCAAAGCAATATTTTGCCATCATCAGTTTCGACTTAAAGTTCGGAGCTTTTGAGTTCAGCGTGACACAAATTTATACATAAATTGATATACCTATATATAAATAAATAAATAAATAAATAAATATATAAACTTATCTCGTTTTGCGTCATATGTCTTATCGTGATCAGCACACTCCAAAACGTCAAGAAAACCCACCCCCACCCAAATCCTCAACCATCATGACAAATACAATACCTTACTTTTCCGTTTCACGGCAAAGTCGGTAATAAATATATATATATAGGTATTAGTATCCAGACATGTCAACTATTGAATGGGTTAATTTTACTATACAAGTGGACTGACCAACTTGTCAACTATAGTTGACAAGTCATGGGTTAATTTTACTATACAAGTCAACTATGAGTTTTCAGAAACTTCCAGCAGAGCGCGCATGGCTTAGAAATCAAGGCGCGAGGACGAACGTAGGGTCTACAGTCAATTTGTAGTGAGTAGAATGTGATGTGCTGGTGGAGATGTATGCAAATACATCGATCCTGAGTGTACACGACAACAAATTTGACTTGAAATTTTTCAGTATTTTATTGGCCTATGGAAAATTTAAAAGCATCAAAAATTTTTATGCTGTTTAAGCTTTCTTTTGGTGTCTTAACTTTCTCAAAATTCAAATTACTTAGACTCCATTTTCAAAAATTTTCTTCAAAATTTAGCCTGAAAATCTGATTAATTTTTTCAAAACATAGATTTTTTTAATATTAGACTGAATCTGCAAATAAAATTTTAATAAGTGATTTAGAACAGAAATTATACCAATTTTAAAGTTTTGTTCACTTTTCTGCATATATGCCAAGCATAGTTGACATGTCTGGTCGCTAGCAAATATATATATATGTTAGGTACAAAGTCCGAAATTGTACAATTCGGGGATGGTACAGCCAATTTTGTACCATCTCCGAAGTGTCCGGACCAATCGTGAATATTACTTTTTCATCGGGCTTTGTTCGTACCATGCCCGGAGGGTCCGGACAAAGTGTTCGACTTGGTACAATTTGTGTTGTGCAAAGTCCGATTTAAAGTTTTATAATGAAGGAATTCCAATTTCATGCCTTTATTATTATTTAAACATTCAAACCTTGACATTTTAATCAAGTCCAAAACGAAGGCGCGTTTTATTTTTTGATTTATAAATTTTCAAAAGCTTTTGCACTCGCATTTACCAAATCTTCTATTCGAAAAAAACAGAAAAATTATCTTTTGCATCTAAAAATATAGGTACCTAACTATAGGTCAATTATTTAGTTCTTGAATTAGGAATTTTTGAGAGCTTCTGCCCTGGCTTCGCATTAAGGCCAAAGTTTCTTCACTATTCTGAAATTGCCATTTTTTCTTCAGAGAACAAGACTACAAAAATGATATTTAATCCTAGTATTATAAATTTTAGATAGGTTTTGCCCTCACTTCACCTTAGCTAATCGTTTTTCGTTTCAAAATTTTGCATCTCTCAAGTTTCGAGAGCTTCGCTAGGGCTGATTGTTTTTCATTTTGGAAATTGAAATTTTTCTAGGAAAAATATCAGCTGAAATTAGAAGAATGCCCAAGGCTTAAGGCCCACAACTTCAACTTATTTCATTCGTATTGATGCTATTCAATTTTTTAAATTAATACCAATATAATATACACAATTTTAAATTTGTGCGGGGGGGTCCTTTTTAGGGGTGAGGGAGGGAGGGGTATTGATTATTTTCCAACTATAAACAATACGACAGTATAAAAAAAGTATAAAATTCACATTCCTTCATTATAAAACTTTAAATTGGACTTTGCACAACACAAATTGTACCAAGTCGAACACTTTGTCCGGACCCTCCGGGCATGGTACGAACAAAGCCCGATGAAAAAGTAATATTCACGATTGGTCCGGACACTTCGGAGATGGTACGAAATTGGCTGTACCAATCCGGAATTGTACAATTTCGGACTTGGTACCTAACATATATAAACTTATCTCGTTTTGCGTCATATGTCTTATCGTGATCAGCACACTCCAAAACGTCAAGAAAACCCACCCCCACCCAAATCCTCAACCATCATGACAAATACAATACCTTACTTTTCCGTTTCACGGCAAAGTCGGTAAAATTCAGTTTACAGGAGTTGATTTTAAATTCAGGACCAATTTTTATCCTTTTTACAAATTAAATAGGCATAAGCTAACATTTTTTAAATACATAGAAGTATAAATCACCAAAAATGGTCAATTTTTCAATTTTCGAAAATTCGACGAAAATTGAAACATTAATTTGGACAGCTGAAATTTTAGTTCCATGGGTTTTAAATCACGATTCTTTCAAAAACCGCGGTTACGTTCAAATAGAAGGTGAACACTTCAAAAAGTTCCCTCGTAAGTGTGCGGAAACCAGATCTGAGATCGCGTTCTATATTGAAAACTGATTTTGTCATTTCGACTGGCTGAAGAGTGAAGACTGATTGAACCTAAGTCAAGTAGACGCAACATTCAAAAATACATCACCAGCCAAAATTTCAGGTGCTAAAATACATTTTTCAAGTTTGGTGAATTTTTTAAAACTAAATTTATGCCAAAAATGCAACCAAAAAATATCAAAATTTTACCAATTGACCTGAAAAACTGAAATTCGGTATAAGCCTCTCTTTTCACCACCCAAATCAATTGCAAAGATTTCGAACCGTTTTGAGCTGTTTTGGAGCCTCCAGGAGATGTTTGAAAATTAGAGTGTTCTCAAAAAATTTCATTCAATGAAGCTGGAGAACTAAGATGCAATTATCTAAACATTATACCCAAATTTCACTATTATGAGGGTGCTTACAAAAAATTACACCTCGGCCCAAAAATTGGAAAATTTTAGGAGCTTTTCGAGAATTGAATGGAACCTAACACAGACTCCAATTTCCAAGATTTTAAGAGAAGCATGATGAAAATTGAACCACACAAAAAAAGTCAAAAATAGTACCAAAAAAAATATGCAAAATTACTCGACTTGAAACGATTTATTCTTCAAAATTTGAATTAGAAAAGGAGAAAAAAATGTATGAAAATGTAAAAAAGTAATTTAAAAAACGACATACTTAAGATCATTTTTGGACGACATTTTTCCTCAAAAATTTTACTTTTGGTCAAGTGGTCTCTTTTGGTATTCGCTCATCTCACGATTACTGCATCGATTGAATGTGGTTTGATGCTGGCATTTAGGTGAAAAGCTTGGAATATGCAGAATATAACTGGAGGCTCCAAAATGCCTTGTAACCATCCTCCACCCGACTCAGCATGTTGAAATTGGGGCAAATTGCAGATTTTTGCTTTCCAACTTTATATGTATGTAAGATGAAATTTTGTATGAATTTCAACTCTCAAAAATCTTCAGAAGGATTCACAGTCAAAAATGGTTCGAAATGGTTTCCAATCGGTTTGGGAATTCGAATTTCAGCTTTCAAGGTTACCTAGTTTGAAAAATTTTTGATTTTTTCCACATTTTAGGTCTAAATTTGGTTCGAGAAAATTCACCAAAAATCGATAAATGCACTTTAGCGCCTGAAATTTTGGCTGGTGATGTATTTTTGGATGCTCTTATTGCTCTTTCGATGTAGCCTTTTTCGATTCGAAAATTTCTTTCACCGTACAAAGCTTGTGATAACATTAAATTAAAGCTCTCGTTGAGGCAAGCAGCATATTAAAATTTCAGAATCATAAGGTACGTCAATTAGTTGTTCAGAGAATTAAACAGGAAGTAGTCGGACTATCGTCGTCGTTATTCTTCATGTTTTTTGTTGTTACTTTGTTTTTAGGGCAGTCCAACCAAACTGCATTTGAGTAACTCGGTCAGAAATTACCATTTCTCCAAAAATGATGAAAAAATGTGTCACTACAATTAAAAGCAGTACACCCAAGTGCGGAAGCTTCCCGTTGTTTATAAAATGGGATGCATGTTTTCTCCACATGGAGTTTACTAAAATATTCAAACAATATCTCTCCATACGATAACTTCCTTCGATATAGTTTAGTTTACCAGTCGATGTCATACCCTGTGAACGATTTTTTTATTAAAAAAATACACGTTATAAATCCGTTCAGTTAAAATGTTTTATCGTAAGTTGAGTTTATCAGGCATAAAGATGCATTATTTTAAGCAGGTACGTAGAAAACAACGATGTTTATTAATCAGAAAAATTATTATTTTAGATAGATTGCATGATTCGGTGCAAATTTTTGTTCTGTTATTCGTGTCTGTAAGTTTAACTGTTAACTGCGAATATACAAATACTGATGGACTGTCTTCCAGTGACGATTGTAGGTTAATTAAAGTGGAGCGTATCATCCGATCTCCCGGATGTAATGCTGAACGATCAATATCATTTGCCTGTAAAGGTAAATGTAGCAGTTATCTGAAGGTAGGAATTTTGGCTTCCAGCTGTTGGAGAGACCTAAGTTGTTAAATAAATAAATAATTTACCGAAGGTTATTATTCACATACCTAGGCTTTTTTTTAATAATGATAATTTCATTCAAGGTTTCTGGTTCTAAATTTTGGGAAATGGAAAGATCTTGCATGTGTTGTCAAGAAAGTGGAGTGGGAGAAGGTTCTGTTAGATTACTTTGTCCAAAAGCTAAAAAAGGAGAGAAGAAATCCATAACAGTAAGCTTTGACATACTACATACGAGTAGGTACAATTTATGATGGTATTAATGGTAGTCGTATCTGTAATGTTTTGATAATAAAGTAAAAGAGGTAATTTTTTAGTTTCATTCAGAATTCTAGAAACATTATTCGCTTCTAATTTTACAGTGATGATATTACTAATTTCCTCACTTATGCGTTGTATTTTTCCCAATTTTATTAGATAAATACAAAAGAACCATTGGAATGTATGTGTAGGCCATGCACCAGTATTGAAGAAAGTTCTGTAATCCCTCAAGAGATGCTCGGTTATCTGAACGAACCGCCAATTAGTGGTCATTTTGTGGAATCAGAGTACTCGTAAAGTTATGCATTTCATAGGTTAAGCTATGTTGAATCGAATGTAGGTATATGATTTTTAAAAATTGAAATGTAAAATATTTGTTTATATTATGTTATAACATCTTTTGTATTGTCAAATTTTTCAACCCATGGATAACTGGATATAATAATAGACAATTGTTTGTTCAGATTCATGGGATTATTTATGTGTTTTCTTGAAAATATGGCAACTTTTTAAAAATTGAGTACAATTTAGTACATCTTGGGCTATTTGTGGACGCAGGCCTCTGTTCTAGGTTTTAGAAGTTGATTGGATCAATAAGTCTGGATTTTGCATCTTTAGAAGACATTATTATAAGCATGTATATTTCAAGCTCACCGCAAATTAGTTAGTTTTATAGGACCCAAGGACTCTTAGTGATGATGTGTAGTACTTTGTTTTGGGACATTTCTAATTTTTTAATGTTTGTATTTGAGGTACCAATCCAAACAACATACACAAGAATAAGTATGTAATTATTGAACGCGATAGTGTTAAGTAGAGTGTTCTTCCATGGTGAATGATCAAGGTTGATGAGTGGATATAGAAGACAAAGTCAGTTCACCTTAAAATTGAGTACTTACCAACACAATATGAAACTTGAGAGGCACCAACAAAATGAATATTGTTTATTTATCAACATTCAGAACATCCCTCACAACAATGACCATGCTAATTTCGGTGTAAATGCTGATCCATTCACATCTGTCACTTCAACCCTGTTTTGAGCCAATTGTTGATGTAAATGTGGGTCAAGGTTGATTGGCATTCATGTCGACAATTGGCCTAACACTGGGTCAAAATTTGAATTGACATTTTATGGGTTCCACATGTGATGGATGTGGATGAATTGACATTGGCATCAAAATTTACACTGACCTCCTGTGACATAATGCTATAAAATTTTAGTTTCAAAATTGAAATCTTTTCCAAAAATGATTTTCTTAAAGTTGTCCATTGCTCCTACTGAAAGCAGCATACTCACAAAGACCACAATGTAAATTCTTTATACAGAAACCAGTGCAATACTGGATCTACAAGCCGTATGGAAAAAAACTATGGTTGACTATGAAAAAAAAAGTACTATAGTAAACCATGGTATTTTTGCGACTACAGTTACTATAGTAAATCATAGTAAGTATAGTATAGTACCAAAATTTTAGGTAAAAAATTGCGTAAAAACACTCATAATAGATTGTCCATTGATAAATTGTGTATTTTCAGGCATTGTAAGGTGATGAATTTCAAAAAAACAAAACAAAAAAATTTCAAAAATTCTGAACCCGCTGGGCTCGATACCACAACTCTTGCATTATATACGCTGTGTACTAACTTTTATGCCACCCACCTAACCCACTCGGCCACCACACTGCTTGAGAGGATTGGGTTTATTTGTGCATATATTCTATATTTTTAGATCTGGACTTGAGGGGCTGAGTGTCAAACAAAGAATTCTCCATATTTCATTTTTTCGAGATAAATGTCAAAAACTTCCCACGCCGATGCAGTATTCTGGATTAAGTCAGTACCTGGGCATATAGATAGCACTACTGGTCACGAAAAAGTTGGCATATTTTTTTTTTTTTTTTTTTTCATCTCAGAAGTCAAGATCGCCATTTTAATTTTGGAGAATTCTACATCTGACACCAACTTTGCAAAAAATCGTTCAAAATGACCCCTAAATGAAATAAAAAATTGACAGAATTGCAAGAAATGTTGTTTAGACATTGAAACACGTTACAACGATATGAAAATTTTGAAAAATTGAACCAAATTCGTGTTTTATTTCAAAAAAACAGTACGCAAAAAATAAAAAAAATTGACGAAAATTATCAAAAAAATGTTATTTTTATTGTAAATTGTATACACAGCACGTTGCAGTACAGAGAACCTCTATTTTGTACCGTTATTGTAATAGAAACCCATTTTTATGATGAAGTTGGCGTCAAACCAGAATAATCCATGCGGAGAATTCTACATCTGACTCCAACCCCCTACTTTGGACGCCGAAAACTATGTCTAAATATTAGTTTGGAAAAATTTAGGTAGGTTCGTTGGATAGCTGACTATGTCAACTATCCAATGCGATACCTAACTCATTTTTCATTTTTCGGGAGAATTCTTTGTTTGACACTCAGCCCCTCACTTATACAATTTTCAACTTTTTAATTTTTTTTTTTTTTTTCAAATGTTACAATGTATACTTAGGTGTTTTTGAAAGTTGATAAACATTATTTTGAACAGCAATGATGAATAATATTGAAGGACTAATTGTGAGAGTCGCCTTAAGTCATTTTTTTGTTCACACAACTTCAAACATTTTTTTTTTCATATTTCATCAATTTTAAAGGGAAAAATGAGTATTGTAATGCATTCTGGGTTCTGGGATAGTTGATGATGTTTTTTAAATACTTGACCATAAAGGTTTTACATTACCATTGAAGTAGGACAACAACGTTTTCATTGATTTGTACAAAAATCGCTTCTGATCAAGGCGACTTTCACAATTAGCCCTTCAATTTTAGATGCATTAATAAGTGATTTATTTTGGTATCATGAATAGGTATTAGGCACTTGAAAAAAAACTAAGCTAAAATTTTGGTATTAAGTGTGATAATTTAAAAAAGAAAATTTTTTTTTGCCAAAATATACCCGATGCAAATTTTTTAATATTTTAATTTTTATCTTTAAAATTTTTTACACCTGCAGGTTTATGGTGCAATGTCCTTCAAAAACCTACAAAAAACAATCTGAATTTGGATACAAAATGTGTGTTGATTTTTTTCTCACAAATTGTGTCATAAATACTCATGTCCTCAATTAATATGAAAATTTTTATAGTTACTATACCTGACTTTGAAAATTTTCATAGTTACTATAGTCGACTACAACTTACTATGTTGACTACAAAAATTTATTGTAGTAACAACTGGTATCCAGACAATTTACCTTGCGCAATTTACCTCGCGCAATTTACCTCCTGAGACAATTTACCTCCGGAGACAATTTATCTCATAAGATGATTGATCTCGTGAGAGAATTTACCTTGTGTGAATATTTACCCTAGCTTGTGAGATTTAAAATAAGGTACTTAGGCTACTATTTATGTACTATGATTTTCCCGATGAATTGTACATGTAACTGAGTGAAGTTATGTTTTTTGCATAGGAAATTTTTGCTTTGGCGTGTATTCAAGGATGCTTCTTTCATTCCACCCAATGTCTGCGATAGATAGTGATTTTGCATTACTTAAACATGCGTCATCTTGCTGCATTAGCATTTGTTCTGTCTTTAAAGTTGAAAAAGTGTTCAAAATTTTAGTCGATTCTGATATTATTCCGGGCGATGCACAAGCTGTCATAGATTATTTCGAGGATAATTGGATAGGTCGTCCATCTAGAAATGGCAGAAGTAGAAGGAAGCCGAGGTTTAGTTTATCGATGTGGAACCTCCTCAGAAAAAAAAAGAAAGTTTACAGAGATGCCAACCAGAAGCTGAAAAATGTGGTTTTGAAATTTTCACAAACAAAAGACGAAGATCTTATGGAGTACCTGCGAGGAGTTGCCCATAATATTACATATTGAGTACTACGCTTTCTCCTCCCCTTTCAACAATGGTAATCAATCACCTGTGCAATTTTAATACCTCATTTTTTAAATATAAATTTACCATTTTGTGTTCCTAAATGTGTTGTGATTGTTTTTACATGTCAAATGTTCCAAATAGGTAAATTTTCTCACAAAGTAAATATTCACACAAGGTAAATTTTCTCACGAGATCAATCATCTTACGAGGTAATAAATTGCGCAGGGTAAATTGCGCAAGGTAAATTGTCTATGAAAATTTTCGTAGTAACTATAGTTGACTACAAAAATTTGCATAGTAACTATAGTTGACTTTAGTCAACCATAGTATTTTTCTGTACTGGAAAATACATCCACAAAATTTGGTTGAGTTTGGTGTTGATGTACTCATATTATGGACAATCAACTTTCACACCGACATATCATCAATAGCTCCAAACTATAGGAAAACACAAATCATCTTATCAATTCCATAAAAAATTTGTTTTCCTCTTTAAACAAAATCATGTTTTTAAAATGTTTACTGAAATTTCAAACACTAAAAAAAAACAGCAATTTTGATCCCTTGAGGTGGTATGTGAAGGTATCAGAAATGATGAAAAAATTTCAAAAATTTTTATTTACCTATCCTGGTTCTTTACAGACAGAAGATTCCTACTAAATAACTAACTGATCATTTTAACATCATTGCAACAGAAAAAAACATAAGTAGTTGATGTAAATGTCAACGTTTGTCATTGTTGTGTAGGATGAACTATCACTTATCAGGTTTGATAGCCATCTATGTACGTATTTCCATTCGAATAAATTTCAATGAGTTTGTCAATACCCTAACTGGCTACTACATACAAGTACAATTAGTTATCCAACACATAAGTAAATTTCTACAATCTACTAGGTAAGTATGTGTAAGTACATGCTGGAAATCATCCATCATTACAGGATCATGGCCCAAGCCCATGCATATTGCTTCATATACTTAACAAACCCTTCTTGTCTAAAAATTTTCCACATTCTCTGAACCTCAAATCTACGCAACAACTTGACACACATGGCATATCTGTTACAATTCGTTGGAAACATATGCAGAAGGACCTTGTTGATTGCTCAAAATATTCAATTTTTTAGGAACGAGAAATTTTCACAGTTTAAAAATTCAAAGTCTTTAATGAACAACTGTGTTCAAAATTTTTCTGCATTAGGTATTACATTGTATATGTAGAGTTATTTACTAATCGCATTTTGTTGAATACTGTATCTCATTAACTCTTCTATGTTGCTAGGTCTTATATAAGCACATCACCACACACACACATCTTACGTTAACAGTTTTCTAAGTAAGCATACTTCTGTTCAAGTAACAATATAGTCTTGTCTGTGCAATAATTAGAAAAAACACGTTGCTAAAAAACAAAATGAATGCTGAATCAGTTTCAATTCTTGGATTATGTTACATTATCAACAGTTTTTTAATAGTCGACGCAGGCAATTGTTTAGATCAGTCATTTGTAACAGGAGACCATGAAACAATAAGAAAGACATATGAAAGCTTATGGGGAGGATTCAGTTACAGTGAGTATTCAATAACGTTACTTATTACAGTTGTGAAGTATAATTGTACATAGTATTAATTGAAGTTGTAACCACTCCATTTTGTATCACTGCCAGCTAAGGCTGCAATAACAAATTGATAGTGTACTTATTCCAAATGCGAGTTTTCATCTTTTTTCAGACTGGCTGGATGATTTTTTTGAAAATCATTCCAAGTCAATCATCATCCAGCCTAGACTTTGATAAATAATATTGTATGTAAGTACTACATATAATAAATAGTAATGTACCTATTTATGAATTTCAGTGAAGAGATTATTTTCTGGAGCAAGTATTTCCTTTGAAGTATCTGATGATACCAAGAAAACACTTTGCGCTTGTGCTATTTACCATAGAAATCTAAACTATCCAAGATACACTCGAAGAGAATACAATGACGTATTAAACAACATGATTTCAACAGCGAAGACCACAGTCTCAATTACAATAGAATATATGTGCTTTCCGGGGTATGATTTTGAAACTCCGGCTCTTCACTGTGTTTCTGGTTCAGATACAGTGGTCATATTGAAAAGTTACACAACTAAAATTATTTTCAAAAAGGTATACGATATTTATGTAATGGATACAAATTCAAAAGGCAAAGGGTCTGATTTTGTAGGTATTATCAAAACTGTGGATGGTATAGTATAATTTTGTTGAAATATTAATTGATAAGATTTAGTTTTGAATTATGGATATTGACGACTTTGTGTAGATGGATTATTTCGATTTGTTTGAGTAGAGAAATTATCAAGTTTGTAACATGAAATTATTACTTAGGATTGTAAAATATTTATGAAAAAAATAATGTATCCCAAAAATAGCTTATAGATGTCAAGTTGTAGGCCTAATATTCAAATAATGAATACCCTACTCTAGTAGAGATAATGCATAAATGAGAATACAAATATTTTTTCATTTCATGAATTTACTGTGTTTTCTTTTTTTGAATGATTTGTGGAAGAAATTACCTATTGGTTGAAATTTTGAGAATTCAATCGCGGAAAATTAATTCAACACTTTAAGCATGAAAAGTGAATATTTCCATTTTTCTTTTTAAATTTACATAAAAATGAAAATTGTTTGTTGTGGCATAAAAAAGGGTCATCTGCATTACATTCAATACTACTCTGCAAAATTTAAAGCAAATTGATTCATTTGGAGTGAATTTTCATCCAATATGACAACAAAAAGTTGAAAAATTGTTTGATTCTCTGAACTTTCTAGATAAATCCCCTTTCAGTTTGAAAATCAGTTTCGCAATGACAGTCCTCAATAAAATTGTCATCCAACTCCTCAAATGTCGATTGAGCTCGTTTTTTAGCATCATTCTGGTCACCTTGACATTTTTTCCAGGAAATTTGTTTTCTATATGAGAAATAACTGGTGCATGATCGAAGCGGTGTGGGTGATTTGAGTACAACTGACAATTCGAATTTGTTGATCAAACATCTAATGACATCATCAACACCTTAATCAATGAATTCAACTTGTCAGCTGTACTCCTTCACCCCTCACCACTCCTATCTTGCACTAGGTCATCACTGTGATCAGGTACCTACACTTTATTTCTCATCTGGAAAACAAACCTGGAAAAAAATGCCTAGGTGACCAGAATGATGCTGAAAAAACGAGTTCAATTGACATTTAAGAAGTTGGATGGCAACTTTATCGAGGGCTGTCATTGCGAAACTGATTTTAAAAGTGAAGCAGGGCTTGAATCTTGAAGGTGATTATATCAAAATGATGTAGAAAGTTCAGAGAATCAAACAATTTTTTAACTTTTCGTTTTCGTTCAATTTTACACAAATAACAGGGGTGTGAACCTTACTTTTCGACCATCCCACGTACAATCGGGGTAACAATTCTACATACCTACATGGCAATAACAATTACAACTCGTTAGAAGCATGTGGTGAAGGTCTATGTTGATTACTCCAAATATTTAATTTTTTAAGAACGAGAAATTCTCACGGTTTAAAAATTCAAAGTCATTAATGAACAACTGTTTGAAAATTTTTCTGCATTAGGTATTATATTGTGGAGTTATTTACTAATCACATTTTGTTAAATGGGTACTGTATTTCATCAACTCTTCTATATGCTGCTAAGCCTTATATAAGCAACACATCTTATTCTAACAATTTCCCAAGTAAGCGTTCTTTTTTTCAAGTAACAATACAGTTTTGTTTGTGCATTAATCAGAAAAAACGTTGCTAAAAAATGAATGTTGATTCAGTTTCAATTCTTGGATTATGTTGGATTATCAACAGTTTTTTAATAGTCAACGCACTAAAGTGTCTAGATAAGTCATTTGTTACAGGAGACCATGAAACAATAAGAAAGACATATGAAAGCTTATGGGGAGGAGTTGGTTACAGTGAGTATTCAATAATGATATTATAGATGTGAAGTAGAATGATGGTGTTAATCAAAGTTGCAATAATGCCATTATATCACTGCCAGCTAAGGCTGACTGATTGTGAGTAAACAAAATTGAAACTGTATTCCAAATGCGAGTTTATATCTTTTTCCTGCTGGCTGGATGATTTTTTTGAAAGTCATTCCAAGTCAATCATCATCCTAGACTTTGATAAATAATATTGTGTGTAAGAGCTATAATAAATAATAATGTATTTATGAATTTCAGTGAAGAGATTAATTTCCGGAGCAAGTATTTCCTTTGAAGTATCTGATGATACCAAGAAAACACTTTGCGCTTGTGCTATTTACCATAGAAACCTAAACTATCCAAGATACACTCGACGAGGATACAGTCTAATAATAAACGACATGATTTCAACAGCGAAGACCTTCGTCAAAATTACAATACACTATATGTGCTTTTCGCCGTATGATTTTGAAACTCCGGCTCTTCACTGTATTTCTGGTTCAGATTCAGTGGTCATAGTGAAAAGTTACACAACTAAAATTATTTTCAAAAAGGTATACGATATTTATGTATTGGATACAAATGAAAAAGGCGTAGCGTATAATTTCGTAGGTATTATCAAAACTATGGGAGCATCCCAGCAATAACAGAGGCTGCAGTATCAGACACTGTCCGGTAAGCTGAGATAATCTTCAGGTTTGTTGCTCTCTGAGTTTTGCGGATTTTTTCTAGAACGCATGTGTACTTCAGGGCTGGCAGTGTGATTGCTGACCCATAATACCAGAGTGAGTTGATCAGCCCCTGCGACATGATTTTCCTTGCTTCATAACCATAACCATAGGTGCGTCCAAACAGTCTATTTATAATGTTGAGTGACAATTGAGATTTCTTGTGTATGTTATTGAAGTGCGGTATAAAGGTGAGTTTTTGATCAATTATCACTCCAAGGTATTTGATTTCCCTAGAGGTGGTGACTAGCTGACCATTTACTGTTATTATAGGCTCAGTGTGGTGCTTCCTAGTACAAACCATCACCTGAGTTTTTGCAGCATTTAGGCTTAATCCAAGCTTGCTCAGCATAACAGTGAGTTGGGTGATGGCAGTTCTGGCATTCTGTTCCAGGGTATTGATATTTTTGGCTCCAAATACAAAAAGCAAGTCGTCAGCAAAGCCAATTGACCTGCAACCCCTGAACATGAATTTGAGTACTACATTGTAGATGATGATCCATAAAAGGGGGCCCAGGTTAGACCCCTGGGGGCACCCCTTGGTTACCTTGGCCTTGAATGTTTTACCATTGTACTGGTACTGCACTGTTCTGTCTTTTAGATATTCAACCAGCATCCAGATTAGTATTGGATGAATACCATGATCAATAAGTGCATCAATTATCACCTGATGAGGTATGGAGTCAAAGGCCTTGGCAACATCGAAGCTTATAGTCATAGCTATGTCTCCATTAGCCTGTATAGATTGAATTTCAGTTATTAGTTTGGCCAGGGCGTGGTCTGTTGAGAGCCCAGGCTGAAATCCATATTGGTTGGGAGCAATGAGATTATTACTAGATAGGTATTTAAAGATTCTTTTGTATATTAGTTTCTCTAGTATTTTTGATGTGGTTTTCAACAAGCATATAGGCCTGTATCCTGCGGGATCATCTGGGTCCTTTCCAGGTTTTTAGAGGACAACTAGTTTAGCCACCTTCCAAGCAGCTGGAAAATATGCCCTTTTCAGACAGGAGGTAAACAGATTGGTGACCTGTTCTTTATTATGGAGAAAAATGATTTTCATTACTTTGTTGTCAACATTGTCCACTCCAGGGGCCTTACCATCTTTCAAATTGCGGATGATTTCCTCAATTTCTTCAGTAGTAGGCTCTTCAAAGTCATGTTGTTGAGGGTATCCAAGCATGTTATGGATATCCTTGTTTGTATTAATGTGTTGATGCAGGTTAGCAGTATTTACGGGGTGCCTATCTTGAGGGAAGAGGTGGTGGAGGAGGAAGTTCACATTTTCATTGTCAGTTTTTGCGTTAGAGTTGCGTAGCAGCGGTATTGTTCTGCTGTTATTACTTGTTGCAATTTTTAGTACCTTATAGGGTTTTCCCCATGCCTGGTTGGTTGTTATGAATGTTCGCCAAGCTTTGCGCTTGGCTCCTGCTATTTCATAGGTATATTTGCGCTCTATAGCTCTGTACTCTTCGTCCCCTCCCCCTCCTAGTCTTAAGCAAAATTGAAACACTCTCAATCCTGGCTTAGTTTAAGTTGTACATAGTTTTATAGCTAAATTCTAGTATTAAGTTTGTCATTTAGTGTTAGAATTTACATCACCCTCCCCTTAAACTTAAGATTGTACTGGTATTATTTCTGCGGAAGGGGCGGGGCTTAGGCTCCGCCCCCCACACCGCAGGGATAAGTAATTATAAGATGTAAATAATATTCATTAATAAACCTTTTTAAAAAAAAAAATCAAAACTATGGATGTGTAGTATAATTTTGTTGAATATTAATTGATAAGATTTAGTTTTGATTTAATGGATATTGATAACTATGTGTAGATATTGGAATCAATTATTTAGATCAGTTTCAGTAAGGTAAAGTGGGGTAATTCTGATGGAAAAATTCAAAATTTTAGCAATTTCTCATTTTTTGGGTTTCCTGTACATTTTGGGGCAAAAATTATAAAACAACTTTATTCCTACATCCTTCAGCTACACATTGACTATATTGAAGAGTGATTTGTGCAGAGGCTTCATACTTATAATTGACGAAATAATTCGTTCGCTAATGATTCATTATTTACGAATCAATTCGTTCGCAAATAATTCACAAAATAATTCAATTCGTTCATGAATGATTCGTCAAAAATTGAGTGAATTAATGGATTCGTTCGTGAACGAGTCACTTATACGAATCTATTCGTTCGTAAATGATTCACTTATACGAATCTATTCGTTCGTAAATGATTCATCAAAAATTGAGTGAATGAATCGATTCGTTCGCGAATGATTCATCAAAAATTGAGTAAATGAATCAATTCGTTCACAAACGAGTCACTTGTACGAATCGATTCGTTCGCGAACGAGTCACTTGTACGAATCAATTCGTTCGTGAATGAATGTTTGAAAAAAGTGGATTAATTCGTTCGTAAAAGATTTTCACGAGTATTTTACAAAAAGTCGGTCTGCTCACGCTAAATGCGTGAGTTTTTTTATTTTTTGAATGATTTGTGAGATACTTAAATACCTATTGGATCAAATTTTAAGAATTCGTTTGCGAAAAATTCAACACCGAGAATCAAGCAGTAAGTGGTCAGACTGTCATCGTCATTATTCATCATTATTTTTATTTCTTGTTGGTATTTATTAAAGATTTCTTTTTAGCTTATCAGGGCAATCTGACCACTCTCCTTGATCGTTTAATCCACGAGTTATCTGTCCCTTTTGTCCCCTGCCGAGCTGCGGTGCTTCCTCTCAATCTATATTGTGCTATGATATACAAGATATCGAAATGATCGATGCGTATCGCCGCTGATGCGTATAAAAGTATACACAATTCTCGGATACCCTCGTGTATTACGTCATTTTCTACACTTCCCTCATCGTCCCGTCAACTATACTCGTATCTCGCTGTAAATGACCAAAATACCGAGTGCCTTTTACCCTTTGCATATATGTACAGCCCTGTTTTGAATACGATTCCTTTGCTTTTCCGTTGTGTAAATGTTATATACGTTATTAATTTTAAAACCGACAATTAGTCATTTTTGACGCAATGAAGCCGAACAACGCGCATAGTACATACTACATAGAATATTCATCGACATGTAGCTTCAGCTACCGCACCATTGCCCTGGTCTTGTTTTCCCCTCGAATCGATATTCTCATTTTGTGCTCTCATCGCAGACCGTTCTAAATGTCAATATTAGGGTCAGCTTGGACATCTTATTGTTAATGTTGCATACACATCACAAAATGATTCATAAATGAATAAGTATAGATTAAAGTGTCTATGTATAAGTGATAACTGTGTGACTTTTTTGCATAATTGGGTTGTTTCATTGTTTGTTTCAAGACGACGTAATTGAAATGGAAAAAATGAATTCTATGTATTTTCAACCTGCATTGATCAAAACTGCAGCAATGGGTGAACATGTCTGCGAGTTGTTTAATTTTGTCAAACGAGAGATCTTATGTACTTCTGATAGTGCAATAAGAATCATTTTTGAACCTGTCGTCTTCGAAAATTTTACAATAATTGATACTCGTATGTAGGTATGATTAATTTGTTATCAATTTTCGAATTTCATTTCACTCTTCCACTCCCTCCCATTTTTTGAGAATTTTGACCAAATTCAGTGAAGATTTTCTTAGCTCTCAAGGTGCCCCTCGAGTGAGAGGGTACTCAAAAGAAAGGAAATTTCGAACAAAACGTGGGGTTTTCGCTCTAGCTGTTACCCAACCTGTTCTAGGGGAAAATTACCAAGTTTCAAAATATGATATTTGATTCTGCGTCCACCTATGCCATTGCCATCAAAATTCAAGATCACTTTTAGGGTTTTACTGACTTGTTAAAAATTCTTAAATCGCAAATTTTTAGGTAAATCCGTGTTTTTAAAATATTTTTTCGTCGAATAATTCTGCATTAATTATGCCAAGACATCGAAAAACATCATTTCTGAAACTAGGGAGATATTTTTGAGTACAGTGGTGCCAATATCATTGCTAATTTCAAAAAATCGGAAAAAATTTTCGAACACTTGACAATCTTTTTTTTTTTTGGAATTGGCTATAATGACGAACAATAAATTCAAAACATTCCTCAGTTTCAGAAATTATATACATATGTCGATTGTTTGGCATATGTACTCGATTAATGCGAAATTTTTGAGAAAAAATATTTTCAAAACACGAATTTACCCAAAAATAGATTTTGATATGGCAATAGTCTAGGTCGACTCTTAATCTCAAATATGTACTATGTATTTTGGAACTGAGTCATCTTTTTCAAAACAGGTTGAGTGAGAGCTAGAGCAAAAAATTACGTGTTAGATACTTCCTCTTTGGGACCCCACATCTCCTCTTTAGGGACACCTTTGAAGCCAAATTTTTTTCAAGTGAATTTAACTCAAAATAGAGTTTAAAAAAACACGTAATTGTCAAAAATCCCCGCTCTTTGAAAACTTATTCTGAAGTCAAAAATTTTACTGAGAGGCTTTTAACACCTCAAAATGAAGGTCTCCACTAAATTTGTTCGAAATCCTCCGAAATTTTTTTCTATACGGTGGACATGTTTGTAAAAATTGCAAAAAAAGTAAAGAAAATAAGTGAAAGACGCCTCTCTCTTATGAAGTGCTTCTGAAAGGAAAGTGGACTTAATTTTTTAAGTCAACTTTCTCGAAAACTTTACATTTGAAGTGTGTGAATGATTTCTGTATTTTTCAAAATTTTCTCTCTTCTCTAATCACTTTTCAAAAGGAAACCACTCAAGGTGTTCGCTACGATTTCGAACGGGACATCTATTTTTGAAAAAAGCATGGGCTAAAACCCCCTTAACCAAAATTTTAGCTGCCCAAACTGCTAAAGCTAGATATTTCAATTTTTGGCGAATTTTTGAAAATCCAAATTGACCATTTTCGGTGATTTATGATTCTAAAAAAGTGTATATTATTATATTTTTTGAAATTTAGTCCTAAAACTGATACCTTATAACTTCCAAAAAAAAAAATAATAATAATAAATTTAAAAAAAAATAATAAAAACATTTTGAAGATCCGCCTGAAAATTGCCTCAAATATGAATGAATTCGCCAAACAATCGAAAATGAGTCACAACTCAATTTTTAGATGCACAAATTGATTTCTGCGCCCTTTAGAGAAATGAAAAACCACGCTGGAGACTCCATACATGAGGTGTCTGCTGACGGTCTTGCAAATCCATGCAAGTCCTGAAAGTTCTGCAAAAGTCTGGCTTTTTGTCGAGGAGTCCTGCTTTTTTCAGTTTTCTCCAAAAAGTCCTGCTATTTTCAGTCAGACTTCGAATTGTATAAAATTAATTTCTCATTTTTCTGGAATTTTGAAAAACTTGTAGGAAAGAGCTTATGTTTGTAACACATCGTTTTATTTCGAAAAATTAGTGTAGATATTTTTTTTCAAATGTTGTACAAATTTTCCTTCAATTTTTTTTACCTTTCCAAAAAAATCTGTAATGTTGAAAAAAGTGTTTTCTGTGCCCAATTTCATTCCATTTGCAAGAACCTTGAAGATGAAAATAAAATCAAAAATTGAAGTAATAAAATTACAGTTTCAACATCTGTTTGCTTGAAAAAAATCTTTAGAAAAACGAAAAATTTGAACGTAAAATTTTGCTTTGCCCACTCCGCCGTGTCTCTCTTAAGAAATCTCAGGTGTTGAAAAACTGCCCTGTTGAAGTTTTGCTTTTTTATTTTGAAATTTTGTTAGACACCCCGCTGCGCCATGGCCAAAAAATATTGAAATTCTGTTCGAGAAAGTTTAGGTTATTACTGAATATATACCTATTTTTTAAATCACAGATCTCCAGAAATGGTCGATTTTAGATTTTTTAAAAATTCTTAAAAATTTGAAAATCAAATTGGGCTGCTGAAATTGTAGTTATGGGGGTTTCAAACCACGTTCATTCCAAAAATCGTGACCCTGTTCAAATCGGAGGAGGTTATCTCGAGAGGTCCCTTTGTTAGGTATCGTCTACGATTCTACGTTTTCATGCAACGAGCCAACGACCTCTCAAATAGTTCAACAGTCTACTAAAAGCTTGTTCAAACTTTAAAAAAAACTGATCAATTTATATTTTTCAATTTTTAACCGAAGTTGAAAATTGGATTTTCCGACTCGTTGCGGTTACCGTTTCATCCACATTTGTAAACAATTCGTGGATTTGACGGGGGGGGGGGGGTTGGTGTTATCGCTGGTGGGTACTGATTGTGAAGAACTATAGTCTTCTTTTAAAATTGATCCGGCAATAGAGGAATAGTGACCATAAAAAAAGGACAAATGATACTTTTCTATAAAATAACGCATGTACTCACTTAATTTCATGTGAGGTCACTTTTCTATCATTATTTTCTAGTAAGACTTTGTACTAACCTGAAACAAAGATAAATACATGGATTAATTGAATGTAATAATCGAAATAATTGAGAAAAATTACTTTAAATTTTCCTCATTTTTTCAACTTTGGAGAGGCTCTCTTACGAGGTGGTCAATTTTATTTGGGAAACCGAGGAAATTTGTTTTCTTAAAAAGAGAGGTTATTTAAGAAGATTTAAACTGGAAATGACAATTTTTCAAACCATTTTTGTAGACTTAAATTTTTATTTACATTTTTTTTTCAATTTTTTTTCAATTTTGGAGGACTTTGCATATACACACTAGGAACCTAGATTGTGGGGAAGGGGGAAGGCGGGGTTTTCTTGGAAAAAGGAGACGGTTATTTTAAAGAATTCAATGAAAAATTTCATGAGATTGTTGCAAACTTTGATTTATTCCATTTTTTGGTTTTTTAACTCATCAACTTTGGAGGTGCACCATACAAGGGCTCCAAAACAGCTTAGAGAATCAGAAGAGGGCTTTTCTTAAGAATGAGATTATTTAGAAGAATTTTTGCGCAGAAGTAGAAAAATCTCATCCACTCTACTTCTCAAAAAAAAAATTATCAAATTCATTCAGCATACCTAATTGCAATACGAAACAGTCACGAGGAAAATTTACGAACCTTCTCGCAATTCAATTCGAAAATAAGAAGGTAATTTTGAAAATTGCCTACACGTTCGTTTTGTACCTCACAAAATGCGAATTCCAAAGCAGCGAATTTTGCAAACTGTATAGAAGAAGCCTTTCACGGAGGCTTTCTTTGGAATTTAATTTTTGTACCTGTCATATCTAATTTTTGAATTGATTTCGTGCTAGAATAAGAACGACGAGAAAAAGACTTCACTTCGGAGCACGAATACGTGTGAAATGATTTTCTTATTTTATTTCGCGCGTTTCGTTGTATCTTTTGAACGGTTTCGGGTTTGCCAACAGCGTTTTTTGTATGTTTGTTTTGCTAAAAAGAAAGGAAAAAATGAAGAAAGATGCAACGAGTGAGAGAAAGCAGGGGGGTAAAAACATGCGAAGATAAACGACACAACAACTGAAATTGTAAAGCGTTAAATTTATAACATGCGGCTGCCAACCTGTTATTATAAGAATTGTTCGTATATTGCACATACGTACGTGTAGTTTACCATGTGTATTAGGCCTTTGCTATAACACCATGTAACCTTACGTTAGCTATACTCGTATATGAAACAATGTACATATAGAAAATGCGAACAACATCACGCGATATTCGTGTATAAATTAAGTAAACACGAAGTCGAAAATTAATTTCAGTCGTACGAATAATACGTACGAATATAGCAAGTAAGCTTCGTTGATGGTTCGATTTGGCTTGTTAAAAATAGGTATAAACCTGGCCGAATTTTTCATAAATTATGCACGTGCCAAGAAAGAAGAAAACTCGACGAACAAATTTAAATTTAAATTTAATTGCTTTAGGAAAAATAAAGAGAATATTTGAAAATTGGATTATCCGCGTAAAAAGAGAGACGACTCGACGAGGGAATGTCTTTTCTGCCAGCTCGAGCGATTTCCGCCTCTTTCCCTATATTTCTTAAGCTCTATACTCGTATAACGACCTTAAAAACTTTTTATCGAATTTTCGGCAGCGTACGAAACGAATTTTTTACACCGTGTAATTAAATTTTTTAATCGAGCGGCAAAAAAAGTTATATTCGAGGCTATTTTTAATAACGCGACGAGTTACGAACCTTTCTCCTTTTTTTCCGGAGGATTAATAAGACGTAGAGGTACGTTTCTAGAAACATAGGGGGCTTGTTTTTTTTCATGGATATGATTTCGTAAGATTATTTTCATACTTCTCCCTTAGTTCTTCTTATTCCTTGTAAGTTGAGACGTTTACGTAGGTTTATCGAATTCTATCGTTTTGGAAAATGGGTGGAGTTGGAGAAGGGGATTGGGTAATATTTACTCGTGTCATTTGTCCTTTAAATTCCACGAATTATCGACATTTTTGTAAATCGTTTTGAAAATTAATTATTTGGATGAGTACTTATGTGATTTTATTTTACCTTGCATGTTTTTAGAAAATTTTTTTTTCATCTTTAGAAAGAAATTGAAAGTGTCAGAGGGTAATTCTCAGAAAAAAGGTCAATTTTGATGTGCATAATTTTGAAAAATAAAAATCATTTTTTTGGAAAATTTCAAGTGGGAATCATTTATATAGGTGTCCCAGATCCCTGTTCTAGTGTTGGCCTCAATTCAATCCCCCCCACTGTGGACCCCGGCCCCCCTAAAACAGCGATAATTAGGATTCGACCCTCATCGATGTGTAATATGTCGATTGATATGTTTTCGAGGTCGTAGAATTCGAATCTGGAGTTATTTTTTATGTAGAGGTGGAGGGGGAGGCGTGGAGAGGGGGAAAATGTCAAATTTTGCTTGTATTATCATGTAATATGTCGACTAGCGCGATAGAAGTACAGCTGTCTGAAATTTGGCCAAGTCGAAGGACAAATGGGCGCTGGACAAGCCGAAGGACAATCTCGACGTTTTTTCGTTTCTAGCCTTACCCACTGGACATTATTCGATTTTTAACACGTAATAAATGTGTACTTATCATGTAGAATAACTTCCCTTTCTCAATTATCGTTTTTGGCGGGTTCATCAGGGTAAATAAAAAGGCAAGCCGAAGGACACCAATTTTGCGAAATATCATATTTTCAGAGAAAAGTACGATCAGAACGAGCCATTGCGTAGGTTATGAGAATAACATTGCGGGGTAACATTTTTATGAAGACAGTGAACCAGTGCAGCCACTCACCAGAAAAAAATATTGGATTGGGAAGCTACCAAAAATAATTGAAAATTGCTCTAAAATTTGCGCAAAAAGTGTGTGACAGTTTTCAAATGTGAAATGTCAGCTTCATATGAACTTATTCCAATTGCAATTTGCACAATAATGGACCTTCGTGTTCTATGATAATGAGAACGTGCCAATTTTTCCCCAAAAAAATGAAGTCCATGACACTTTATAACATTCATTTTCAAAAACATGGTGTGTGACAGCCAAGTCGAAGGACATTTGGGGTATAAAATCGAATGTACACCAATGAAAGGAGGGGCTAAAAATTTCAATACCATATGTGAAATGTGTGGGGGATGATCCTTGAATGGACCAAAAAAAAAAAAATTCATGCTAAAACCTTTGAGAAATTTGCCATGTACACGATTTTTACCTTTTTCTGAGAATTACCCCAGAGCACTTTGAAAATTTTAATCAATCGTAGCCCCTGAATTCTTAAGATTTTCGAAAGCATTTTCACTCCTTGTCTCTCCTCTCACCACAGATTAAAATAAATGAAGTTCACTCGAGAAATGGTAATCAAACTTGGAGTCAAAATTCTTGTTGCTTCTTGTGATTTTTTGGTGGGTAATAATTTTTCAAATGGATTCAAAAAAATCAGAACGAATTCTTTCTCACCCTCAACAACTCATGTTCTTGGTGTATTTCTGGTAAAAATAACATGAAAGCTGGATTCATGTGTTCATTTCCTCCTCTTAAGTGGTTTTTGATTTTTATTTGTGAAGATTTTTTTGCTTCATCCGTTCCTAAAGTTGTTGCTTCTCCCCCCCCCCCCCATAAAAAAAAATATCTGAAAATTTTAGCCCTCCGACTTTTAATTGAATCGTGATTAAAAACCCATCAAGTTGAAAAAATAATTTTCAATCCTACCAATTCTAAAAAAATTTCATTTCTGCAACAAAATTCGTCGAAATGATCCCCTTTTCAAGAAAAAAATATGCTCGGCCACAAGCTATTGTTGTGGTAGCTGGTCAATGAACTCCCTCAAATTTGAAAACAAAATAAAAACAATTTTCGTTTTTAGTCAGGATCCTTTTGAATAACTCGTCAAAAAAAAAAAAAATGGTCACAAAATACTTTTATTTTGTTCTAAAACCTTTCAAAGTTGGAAAAAGTGGGAAAAAAATAATTAACTTTTGATTCCTTTTTGAAAACTGTGGTAGCCAAAGTTACCCTACTTAAGAAATCAAAAATTCAATTTTCCCAAACCCTGGCCCTGTTTCTTGAAGACCAAAAACGTAATGTTAATAATTGTCAAAGTCTCTTTCTCTGTCAAAAATTGCCAATAAGTCTCGTTTTTTGCTAAAAATGACTAAAAATCGTCGCTTTTGTCCAAAATGATTTGCTGCCAAAAATAGCTGAAAAACTTCGCCTTTTGCTAAAATTTTCATATTCTGGTTTTTGCTAAAGTGGTCGAAGTTTTAAATTTTCGTTAGAAATTCTCAAAAGTGCTCACTTGCAATCACAGTTGCCGAAAAGTTTCGTTTTTTAAACTGAATTTAACAAAAAATTTCATTTTTGTACCAAAAACTGCCAAAAGTCACTTTTTTTTTAAAAATATCTAAAAAGTGTCGCTGATTTTCCAAATAGTAAGTTGTGAAATAGTCCTGAATTTTGATAAAAATTGCATGAAAGTATCTCTTTTTAAACAACAATGATAATGGCAAAAAATCCAGCTTTATTAAACTTATTAAAATTGGCAGTCTCGTTTTTTGCTGAAAATTGACCAAAAAAAATCCAGTTTTGTTGCTAAAGTTGTCAAACTTTTGCTGATTGCCAAAAATTGTCAAAAATCCTCATTTTCAACAATTACCAAAAAATTTTGCTTCTTTACCTACTTAAAATTTCCAAAAATTTTCATTTTGTTTCTGAAAGTTGCCAAAAAGTAGACATTTTTTGCCATTAAATTCTGTAAAGTTTTGCTTTTTTGTAGGTACTTAATAAAGTTATGAAATAGTCTCAATTCTTTGACAAAAACTATCAAAAGTTTCCTCTTTTCCCTAAAATTTCCAAAAAATTTCATTTTTCTCTAAAAGTTGCCAAAAAGTGGAACTTCTTTCACTAAAAATTGCGAAAAAATATCGCTTCTTGGTGAAAAAGTTGTGAAATAAACTCATTTTTTTGACAATAAAATTCCCAAAATGTCCTGATATTCATCAGAATTGCCAGTTTCGATCGAGTTTCATTATTGGGTTTTAATTTGTTTCGTAATTTTTCAACATTGAATTCATCATTGAAATGTTTTGTCCTTTGCTTGTACAATTACTTGTCAATTTTTCATTTTTCTCTTGATTTTCCCCCAATTTTTGGGAGTTTGATACAAAGGGACTGAAATCAGTTGGAAAATCGACAAAAGTGTTTCCTAGAAAAAGAGGGTCATTTAGAAAAATTGAAATTGGAAGATTTTTGGATAAAGTTATTCTTTTTTTTTGCAATTTTAGAGGCTTCCAAAAGAACTTTTTTTGTACTTTTGAAACAATAAAAAACTAGGAAATTATTTTTCAATTATAAATTCAACAACTTCAGAAGACAGGAGGACAGGGAGCTCAGAAACCGAATCTCTGAAATGAAAGCCATGTCATCTATTCCTTTTTTTGTTCATCATCGTGTAGGCCTTTCTTTTTTTTCGCTATTGAATCGAATGATTTTTCCTTATAAGAGAAAAATATGTATGTACATTGTGTGCAGAGCTTTTTTCATGTTCCTCTTCATTTCAAAATGTTATTAAAAAACAATAAAAAATATTTCTCTGATGTAGTTGGAAGTTTGTTTAAGAATTTTTATTAATAAATTTCAATCCCTCGTATGCTCAGTATTTTCAAAAAACACACAAAATAATCGCGAAATATTATTTTAACTCGACGAATGTTAAATCAAACGAGTAAAAAAAAAGAAACAACAAAAATTTGAAAAAAAAACACCATAAATCACCGAAAAATTTGAATAAATTCTCGACTGTGGTAATGACGACCACGACAACAGCAATAACAACTACGAATACACGAATATTTAAAAAGAACTCGGGAAAGTCCTGGTAAGAAAAATATTTCTTTTAACGTCGCTTAGCCAAAAAAAAAAAAGAAATTGTTTCAGAATCAACAACTGCTCCACAATGAAATAAATTCCGTTTGTGAAAAGAAAAATAACAAATGTTCTCCTTTTGATGGTATAGGTATAGTTAGGCACCCTTAACGTTGGCACCAGGTATCTCATTAATTTTCCTATACTTTTTTCCTTCTCTTGCTTCGAATGAACACGTTGAAATTTGATAAAGCAATTACGCCAACCATGTTTTTTAGTTTTTCGATTTTCTTTCGGTAAATGGAATTTTTATTTTCGTGTATCGATAGCAGAAACTGAAAGGGAAAACGGTTTGTTTTTTTTTTTTGTGATTAGGGGTTACCAGTGATTCCTTTTTTCATTCTATGGTGAATTATTTGAGGTATCGAGTTTACGATTCGTGATTGAGGAATTTTTTTTTGCTGCGTTGGGATTCGGTATTTTATAGAAAAGTGGCTAATTTTGGAATTAGATGCTATAATACGAATATTTGCAGCTTAGTGTGGGATGTGTTTTTCGCAGAATTGACGAAAAATTAGCTCGGATGATATGAATTAATGGCAAAACAACCCTCTTCCACATTTATATGCCGTGTACTAGTATTTACTCGCGAACACGATACCTGTAAATACTCCATTTTCATATTATAGTTACGTATAGCGAGACCAGTTTAATAAATGAAACTTAATGAATGGGACTTAATGCGAGTCACTTGTTATTTTGGCACGAATGTAGTTCATTTATACGTACGTATACTGGTACAAGTATAAGCCAGAAAGCTTACACGATGTGAGCTTTTGTTTTAACCTATCAAGCTCTACAAGTTGTGATTACTGTCACGTAACACGATTACCTACACTTATGTGTAAATAGAAAAGCGGAAGAGTGACAGAGAAGGTAAATGACGAAGAAGTAAAAAGACAAATATGATTCTTTGTCCCTGCTTTGCAGCCTGAAATTGTTGCAAAGATTCGTCAATCCACCCACTGCCTCTTTCACTTACTTATACTTCTGGTGTTCGTGTTTTTAGCGTTATAGATTTCAAATGAAGTAAAATTAATGGTGTTGTTTCGTTACTGGTGAAATAGTAGCTGTTTGGAAATGACAAGGAAACAATTTGAATTCGCGATGAAAAATTCGAAGTGATTTTTTTCTCATTTGTTGTTGGAATGTTTTGAAAAATGCTCGATGAAAATTATCGCGGAATTATACAGGGTGGCTCTTCCAAAAAGTCTTGAAAAAAATTATTTCCTTAAATTGGGGTTTCTGTGATTTTTTTTTTGTCATAAGTATTTGTATCTCAAAAATAAAATTTCATAGAAAAAATTGGTCACACTGTACCTACTAGTGGAAATTTGTATATTTTACAATCCTATTTCTATTCATTTTTTACGCTAGAACCTTTGATTTTCTTCCCCCTCCAAATTATTTTTCCTCGATGAAAAATTTTTTTTCAATATAAATATAGATAGATAGATTTCCAGGAAAACCCAGCTAGAGAGGGGGAGGTATTCAACGGTCAGAAAAACTTTGGATTGGACGAAGAAAAACTGAAACTGTCCAAAAATACAACACCAGGGAAAATTTCAAGCACAGAATTAAATTAATTTTTATTTTTTTTTGATTTTTCAGAATTTTAATTTCAGTTTATTTTTTATGAAAAATGATTCTAAATTTGATTAAATTGAGATAGAAAGCTAAAATTGGGTTTATGTTGCCCTACTTGATACCTCCTGAATCGATTGGTGTTGTTTTCGAGCAGTTTTGAAGCCTTTGGCAGATTTTTGAATTTTCTAGTGTTGGGAAAATTGTGTTAAAAGGGTCCAAAATTGAAGTTCAGAGATACACTGTCTTTTACGACTCCTTCAATTGATTCCGCTCAAATTTTCAAAATCCATTTCTGATGTTTCATAAAAAAATTTTAAAAAATGAAAAATTCCAAGTTAGTAGTTGAACGCATCAAAATAAAAAAGTTTGAATTTATTCCACGTATGTCCGGTTTTTTGTTTTCAAAATCGATTGATGGCTCTCTTGAATGGTTCTGGAGCCTTCAGTGTATTTTTCAGTGCTCGAAAAGAACGATTGGAATAATATAGATTTGAACTGGCATCGCAGCAAAAATTATTTTGAAAGTTTGTTGTCACTTTAAATTACTTAATCAAAATGATCACTCCTTGCAGCTTCCTAATGGATTTGAACTGTCGTCGAAGCAGAAATTATTATTTTTGAAAAAGCCCTGATTGATCAAAAGATCAAAATACTGATTCCTGAGCCCCTTTTATGCTTCGTAGAAAATGCTTTCAGAATTTTATCGCTTCTGATTGAAAAGTTAGTTCATCTTGGTCAAAAAAATTAGGCTTTTTCGACCACAAAACCAGAAAATTAGTGCTAAGTGATCGTTGCCGAGGAATAGCTTTGTTGTATTTCACTACTCTGAAGAAATGGTTTATTCGTGCTTCAAAATTTTTGAAAACAGCAAACATTGCCTAATTAAAGAATTTCCTTAACCAAAAAATTCAAGAAATTACATCGATTATGTTTGGGGCTTTAGGATCTTAGAACAAACTGGAAATGTAGAGAAGAAGGAGTTAAGGCCCCAAAATTTTCAAAATTAGGGTTTTCTCTAATTTTTTCAAACACTTATTTCCGCATGAAAATGTTTTCAATTAATATATGGGGGGGAGGGGGCACCATAGAATTATTCTGGAGCTTTTAAGGTCATCGTGAGAGTAAAGAATGTTTGAAAATGAAGTAACTAGGGTCATTCTGTAAAGACAGTAATAAACTTTTTCTTGCACCTGCGGTGCTAATTGTCTTACATGGTCTAATTTCACCATTACAACCTAATTAGACCTATACCTAGTGCTAAGCACAGGTAGGCACTGGCGATTTACCGCCTCGTATACCTACTCTTCGGAGATAATATGAAACATAAATTATGCACATAGAGTAATATGAATAAAAAGAATACTCGGACAACTATAACATTACATTCGCTTTATTGTTAATCAAGCACTGTATGTACATAGTCTGATTATATTACGTAAATAGAATTACGATTTGAATAAAGGAAGCGAGTACACAGTAGTCGCAAATACGTGTATAAACACCACCCAGGGAACAAGGACATTTATGCCGGATAGGGCAGGTCTGACATAAATGACTCTGAAGAGAGAATTTAAAGATGCTGCAGTTCATCTCTTGAGTAACCACGATCCAATCCAATAGTCCATTACGTAAAAGATATTCTATATCCCAGTAATTATTAGGTGGAAAGTACGTGCTCCATACGTCGAACGTACTGATAGGGCTCCGCACCTCGACCTATCTATTGAATGGAAACTAAGCTCTCGCTTAGTGAGTCCGTGGTTGACTGAAGTTGTGATCGGATAACGTGAAACACTTCGCTAACGCGAACTAAACCGCTAGATAGCGTGGTTACGTAAGAGAACTGAGTGAAAGGTAGAAGGAGAACAATTTTCTCTCGTCTAAACGACAGAAAATGGCGCAATTCCTCCCTTTACAATTCCATGTCAATTCGACCGAAAAAATGCGATTTTGAGAGTCATATCTTTCGATTTCGCTCATTTTTTTTTCAATATCTACTCACCCAGTAAGTAAGAAACCCGCAATCAGTTTGGTCTCAGACCCCTCAGGGGTGGGTGGGGGGATTTCTATTATTTTCACATTGTCTCGAGGTACTCAACTTCACTAGCGCATTTCTCCGAAACTATGATACTTTGATCAAAACTGATTTCACGGTTCGAAAGGGTATTAAATTTTGAACTTTTTAAGAATTTTGAAATTTCCAAAATTTGAAAGTTGGACTTTCAAATTGAAAGTTTGAATTTCAAAATGACACTGTAAGTGGGAGCTACCATTTAAAATTCTGAAAAAATTCCCATAGATGTACCTTTTGATACTTTTTCAAAATATTCAAGTTTCGAGATGGTATCTCTTAATGGAGGGGGAGCACCCCCACCCTCAATTTTGGGCAAAACATTCGAAAAAAAATCTGGGGCATGTGATGTATCGAATTGTATGTTTTTGGTAACGCTAAACACAAATAGGATGTTAGATTTTTGATTGGACCCCATCCACGGCCCCAGCGCCTCCCCAAATGGGGGTAATACTCGTAGTTCAAAATTGGGGTTTTTTCGTGCGACACATCAAATAGTATGTTTTTGGTGACGCTGAATACGAATATGACGTTAGATTTTTGGTTGAACCCCATCCACGGCCACCAACAAATTTTTTGGACTTTTACCAATTGGGGGAGGTGTCAATTTGAAAAACTAAGGCTATATTCGTGTTCAGCGATATCGAAAACATACTATTTCATGTGTCACACGATTGAAATCATTTTTTTTAGGTTACCCCCCCCCCTTGGGGAGTTGCTGGGGGCCGTGGATGGGTCCAACCAAGAAATCAAAAGACATGACTCAAAAAGGTTGGTCGAATTGAATGATCCAGTACTGATTTTCCAATTTTTCAGACATTTTCTCTTCTCCTCTTCCTCCCCCCCATGCACCGTTGATCTCAAATTTCTTTGCCATTTCCGGATAAATTTCCATTTTTGTAGTCAAAGAAATCGCAACATTGAGTATATTCCATTCTTGAAAAATTTTGTTCACAGAAATCCCTTCAAATAGGTCCCTGAGATTGAAATTATTTTCTAAGGTTCGTTTTTCAACTATTTTTTCGTTTTTGAGTTAAAGAAGTCAATCCAAAATGTCCAAGAATTAGGTTCTAAAATTCTGATTTCTAAAAAAACTTTCAGGAGGTTTACCACCCTTTTCTTCTTTTTTCCACTTAATTTATCTCAAGATCCTGGTGCCATAAAATAATTGGAATTTTTAGTTCTATTTTTAGCTAAAAAAGTCATTGAAATAATTTAGCTGTTTTGAGTCATAAGATTTCAATTTTCATAATACATACGTCGCCAGGGCAGCCAAAATTTTCCCTGGCTAGAAAAATTCGTGTTATTATCTTTTCGCTCGTTGAAAAATTTACAAAATCATCATTGTCAAAAATGACACAACTTTGAGGACCCTTTACTCGATCTTTTCGTCGTCGGCCAAGACCTTAAAACTTTTTTGAATGATTTTCCACTCAAAACAAACTTCCTCACTAATTTTTGTCAAAATCCAGGGTCCTAGAGTGGCTTATTTCAGTCATTCAAGGGACCCAAATGACCTCCCTCTAATTTCCCAGTACCTACTTTCCCTGAGGTAAATCATTTCTATGTCCTGGCCAGAATCATAATTTAGGGTAGCTCATTTTAGTCAGTCAAGGGACCCAAAATAACTTCCCTCCAATTCCTCAGTACTTCGCTTGGATTATTTCCAAGTCCTGGCAAGAATTTTATTTACCCTGGCTAAAATAGTTGTCACGCTGTGGCCTTGAACCTCGTCCTTCCCCTACCCTTCACCGCAATTCTTTGCTTCATTATTATTTATTACCCATCGAAAGTTTCGAATCAATTGATGAAGTTGGCCGTTGATGACGGTGACTTTCCAAACAAAATTTACTCCCCCTTCCTCTTCTCATATTTTCTGTGTAGGTTGATACTATTTGAAATTTTAGAAAATTGGTTTGGAAAATCGAGAAAAAGACTAATCATTTTTCTAGGTATGTACAACTAAGTATATTGTTTTTTTCAAACAATATATTTTTTAAAATTTTCAAATTTTGGGCACTTGAGAAAAAAGGGGTTAAATACATATGTTGTTTTGAAACAATTTTTTTCTTTATCGAGTTTTTATTTCAATTCACTTTTTTTCCAAATATTTGATTGAATTGCTTTTGCTTGGATAATTTTTCAAGTTGATCAGCCACCCTGTAACCTACACTTTGATGTAGTTTCCAATTCACTCCTACTCAATAATTCACCAGAATCGTCTACGTAACGATGGATATTACGTGCAATGAGTAGATAGATACGTTATATTTGATTACATCAAGCTGAATATAGTTTGGTGGGAAACTTTCAAAGCACATGTAGAAATAGCAGTTAGGCAAGGTGAACGAGAGAAGAGTAAGAGGAAAGGTAACAAACTACATTCTGTTGGTAGGCATTCGGGCCTGAGTAAATTTTGACGAATACACAGACGTCATATTATCTTGGAAAATTTACCACACACCCAGGTACCGTCTCTATCCACCCATCCTTTAACTTTATTAACGCTTGATTCATCACTTTATTGGTTTATAACGCGCGTTATCGTTTGCCATTTCGTTCATACAATGTATAAATGCGTTTAGCGTATAGCATAACGTGCATTTGTAGGCACGCAAATGTTACACATAGTCATTTACTCGCAGAGGAAATGATATTGAAACTGATCTTTTACAGCACACAGCCCAATTTATGTACCTGCCATCATTATACTGCGTACTATGATGAAATAGTGAGAGAGAGAGAGGGAGAATGACGACGCCAAGAGAAAGAACCTGGCAAGTGGCAAGTGGGGCTGTGTAGAGTAAATGTTGCGTATTATATTTCATTTATGGTATAAGCGAGCCTACAGAGTTATGTATATTCAGTGGAAAGTTTCTTCTCCCCTTTACTTTCCACCTCATCTGATTTTCTGCTTACGAAATTAGATTCGTTTAAAAAAATTCTTTTCTTAATGTAGATGTGTGGGTATGCCCCGCGTACAGGCGTCAGAAAAGTACCGTCTATGGGCAAGCGAGCGAAATGAAAAAAAAAATGCAAAAAAGAATCCTATAGAGGAGAAAAATCTCGACCTAAAATATGAAAATATTCGCACGACCTACTTGGAAGTTTTTGTTGATGGGGGTGGAAACTGGAAGGCTTTGGCTGGCTCGTGTCGACTTGCTGACTAATTAATCATCGTGGCCTGTAAACCTTCTTTAATTCGCCCCACTATTCAACGCGACATCGTACTTTGCAGCTAATTGAGTAATTCGATTGGGAAAAAGGGAAGTTATTAGTTGAAGAAATTGCGAAATAGTTTTTTTTTCTCTCTTTTGCGCAGATTTTCGGTCCCTGGTGCAGGTGTTGGATGGTTTTTTTTACTCTTCTCTGGGGAGTGAGAAGCTGAGAGATTGGGAAAAGTTTGCTTGGCGAGATGAAACTTGGATCGGATTGAAGTGGCATTAAGTTTGAGATGGAGGATGTCATTTGGGGTTTAGTATTTGATAATTGGTGTTTTTTTTTAGTGTAATTGAGATGTAGGTGTATTGAAATTTATGGTGGAGGAGGTTGTAGCTCTGTTTCCTTTTTTTTTTAATAATTAAATGTTATCGTAAAAATCCATCTTCAGTTACTTCATCAATAATTATATCAATTGTGTAATGGTCTGACAGAGTCATATATTGAACTCAAAATTGTTGACGGAAGGGGGTAGACTATCAAGACAGTTGTGAAATTTAATTCTGGATCGAGAGGTGAAAATAAAATTGAAAATTTCACTCAAGAATTTCCTTGGCTCACTAATAAGTACATACATAATATATGTATCTAATAATTTCAATTAGGTAAAATACATTCATCAAACATCTTTTCCAATTTTTTTTTTTTTTTTTTTTTTCCAAAAGGCAAATGGGCAGAAAAAATGAACAAAAATTTTAAACTTCTGGTTTTCAAAATTTGATTGACTTTTGTTATTTTGTACTGATGTTAGCATGTAGTTATCAATCCTTCAACTATGTCCTATGCATTGAATTTTTTTTTTCTTCCGATTATTTGATATTACTGAAGTGGATAATTTTATGAATATGAACCATCAACACTAATCCAATTTTTTTTCTCTGTTTCAGGTGAGTACCTAAATACGAATTTCAGAAAAATATTGGTCCAATACGTTCGACTCTTTATATGTACTACCTATCGCAAGTAAGTCACTCTTGATTGCTTCAAAAAAAATCTTGCATCAATTGACGAGGTCAAGCAATGGCTTTTCATACTTTATTTTACCTTTAAAACGATCTCAGCTTTTCTCTCGTCAACTGTCATATTATACATACACAGGGTGCTAATGAAACGTTGCAGACATTTCAATAATAGATACAACTCGAGTAGACGAACAAAAAACTTTTATGATAAATTGCTTGTTATGTCAGAGTATTAAGTAGTGAAAGTAACGAAAGTAGTGAAAAAGTAGTAGATTTAATCAAAAAGGTAGTGAAGGAATAAAAAAATTCAAATGCGCAACAAGAACCTTCAAATCATTTTTAAAAAGTTTATTTTTGAAAAAATTGGCAACTTGTTTCTTGAAGAATAATTTTGATTGAAATTGAAAATTACTTTGTTTACAAACTTTCTTCCAATTTCAATTTTTTTGAAAATTTTCCTGATTTGTTTTGTATGTGTTGGGGGTGGGGTGGGAGGGTCAAGTGGAGTGCTTTCTAAAAATTTGGTTGAAAAGGAGTAGTAAAAAAAGTACCTAGTGATTTTTTCAAAAAAAAAATTCGTTTGATACCATGTATATGAATTGAAGGGGTCATATGCATCGCAAAACAGGAAAACTAATTTTGAAAAATTCATCTAAAATAGAATATCGTTTGAAGAAATCTTGCTCTTCTACCTAGAAAGGCTAAAAATTGTCCAAAAGTCTCACATTTTCGCTGGAAATTAGGTGAACAGACGACCTTGTGAGATTAAGCAGGCAGGTCAGTGACCTTGAAAGTCCTGACACATGGGTCAATGACCTTAAGAGACCAGAAAGGCAAACATACGACGTTGAAAAGTCAGACTGACGGTCAATGACCTTATGAGGCTAGACAGGCAGACTGACGATCTTGAGAGGCTAAACATGTAGGTCAGTGACCTCTAGAGGTCCGATAGCTGAACAGACGACCTTGAGAGGACAGACAGGCGGGTCATTAGAAGCCAGAATGGCAGACAGACGACCATGAGAGGCCACACAAGTAGGTCAGTGACCTTAAAAGGCCATCTACAGACACTTAGACGCCCTCGAGAGGCCTGACAGGCAGATAGAAGACCTTGAGAGGCCGGACAGACGAGTCAATGAACTAAAGAGATCAGAAAGGCGAACAGGCAACGTTGAGAAGTCAGACAGACGGGTCAATGACCTTATGAGGCTAGACAGACAGACAGACAGACAGACAGACAGACAGACAGACAGACAGACAGACAATCTTAAGACTGAACATGTATAGTTCAGTGACCTCTAGAGGCTTAGTGGGTGAACAGACGACTTTAAGAGGCCAGACGGATGGGTCATTAAAAGCCAGACTGGCAAACAAACGACCCTGAAAGGCCAGACAGATAGGTCAATGACCTTAAGAAGCCGGACAGACGGGTCAATGAACTAAAGAGACCAGAAAAGCGAACAGACAACGTTGAGAAGTCAGACAGACGGGTCAATGACCTTATGAGGGTAGACAGACAGACAATCTTAAGGCTAAACATTATTATAGTTCAGTGATCTCTAGAGGCTCAATAGGTGAACAGACCACCTTAAGAGGCCAGACAGATGGGTCATCAGAAGCCAGACTGGCAAACAAACGGCCCTGAAAGGCCAGACAGATAGGTCAATGACCTTAAGAAGCCAGACATACGCTCAGACAACCTTGAGAGGCCCGACATGCAGATATAAGATCTTGAGAGGGTGGACAAAGAGGTCAATGACAGTTTTAGAGGTCTGGCCGAAGACCTTGAAGAGCCAGAAAGGCTGGACAATGATCTGAAATAATTATACCGGTGAAGAGACGGCCATGCGAGACTAGACAGGTAGGTCAGTGACCTTAAGAAGCCAAACTGTCGGGGTCAATGACCTTAAGTGGACATACACCTGGGGAGGTAGACGACGGGTCAATGACCTTAAACGAACCGACTACGTTGAGAAGGTTAAGTGACGGGCCAATGACCTTAAGAGGTCAGACTACCTTGGGAAGCCAGACAGGCACGCAGAAAACCTTGAAAATTTGAACAGGTAGGCATTGACCTCGGAGAGCGAGACCTTGAGAAGCCACACATACGAGTCAATGACCTTTAGAAGTACAACATGAAGACAGACGACCTTGGAAAGCCATACTGAGTGGTCAATGATCTTGAGAGAGCAGACCTAGGACCTTAGGAAGTCAGACTGGTAGGTTAATGACCTCGGGAGTCCGGACACACGGGGTCAATCACCTTGAGAGGTCAGACAAGTATGCATTTACGAAAATCGAAAAATTTACTGTCAATTTTTTAACATCACTAAAAGTCTTCTTGCGCTTCCCCTGTCACTAGAGTTGGATGAAGTTTTTTTCAAATTAGAAGAAGTAAAGGTTTTTTCAATTGGGTCTATCAAGAAAATGAGACAGAATTTCGAACTCAACCCTTTGTGAAAAACTTAACAACGTATGTGCTTGTACCTGACATATTATTTTCCAGATTCAAAAATTGTTTCAAAATGTTATGGTTGGAAATGACAAAGTGACATTTTTTTTCATCTTGCCCCAAAATTGAGTACGAATGTCCCTCTTCCCATTTATAATGTCCATTTTCAAAATACAACATTTCGAACAGTCAGAAAAAGTGATAATTTCAACATACTTGGACCAACACAAATAATATTTTTTTGCCTTTGAATCTCTTCTCTACTTCGCGCGAATTGTAATACATATTATTTTAAACATGTTAATAAAATTCATAACCAGTTCGCCGTAAATACCTAGCGAGTTCATTCTCCTTGACTTATTCTTTCCAACTTGATCAGAAATAGTTTTGATGTGTTCTGATTTTGCTCATTTTTTCAGTCTAATTTTCCGTATTTTTTCTGTTTTTCTAAAAAAATTTTCATTTATTTTTTTTCAAAATGGAACCCTATCTGGAACCCCATCATCCCTGAGGGTATAAGGGCTCCCAATTTTAAACAAATTTTAAAAAAAATGAAAAGTAAATAGCATATTTACTCGTTTGAACACGCTAAGTTCAAATATTGGCTTATTTTTTCAATTCAGCCTCATTTATCTCCCCTCCCCTCCCCTCCCCTCCCCTCCCCCTTTACAATGTCCTCAATATGGTCAAAATACAAAAAAATTACGTATCTATGTTGTGTTTATCTGATTGGTTTTTGAAGGGACTGATCATTATTTCATTAATTTCATATATCCGCCACTTTTTTGGACGATTCGATTCCTCAGTGGCCCCTAAGGCCATTCAACTACCTATTATGATTTTCATAATAAGTTCAATTTGGTATGAAAATGTGTATGGCGTAAATTTCTACTCATTTGGGAGTACTGATTCCTCTAGTCCAAACTCTAAACTTGATTGGCTGAAGGATGCGCCGATGCGGGAGGAGTAAGGTCAAATTGTTCCTAACATCGAAGAATGAAAATTGATTTGCCTTTATAACTTATTTAAAAAATCCAAAAACCATAGTCTTACACATTTTTGTTACGAAATCATTTCAAATTTGAGACGTCATACTGTGAAATGAAAAATTGTTGAGCGACGAACGAGGCACAGATCAAAAATCCGAGAGAAAAAATTCTCTCTATACGTTTCACTGGTAGAAATACAGGATTTACGAATTTATTATTATTTCAGCGGTGTAAAATATTACAAGCGAACGAGATATTTGAAATGTTTGAAGTTGCTGGTAAAAAAAAAAAAGAAAACATCGCTATACAAACTCGACTACGTATAGTATCGTTACACGTAAAAGACGAGTTGAAAAATTGAAGAAAAAAAAACTTTTAACGGCTCGCGCGATTTTGGAATCTGCTTGCGAGATGTTTTCTATATATTTATTGTTGTTTAGTTGTTCATTTTCTTTCTTCGCCGCGTGCATTTGCATATTAAAAAAAAAAAAAAGAACGAAAACACGAAAAAATCGTTTAAATTTCAATGTACAAAAATGCTCGAGAGAAAGAAGGAAGGAAAAACTTGGCAAACAAGGAAAACTTTTTACTCGAATTTGTATGGTTATTTTTATTATTATTTTTTTTCTCTTCGGTTTGCTGCTAGTAGTACACACGTTATAAACAATATCGAAAGTATACGCTGTGCTCTTTTTTTTTTTTACTTTTCTAACAAGCATCGAAGAAGATAAAAGTTTGTAGCGCCAAAGAGGTTCAAAACGACAAGAGGGACTCGAGTATGTGCGAAGAAGTTGTTCACGCAATTTTCGTACCAACGTTATGGTGGTATCTTTGAAGAAGCCTCGTTGGAATTTTTCTCTTTTTTTTTTATTCATCATCGACTTGTGTTGTTTCTCACTGCTGCAGCATCATCGTCATCATTTGTGAGGCTGGCAATAGACATCGTGTTGGAGTTTAAATTAAACGCGTAGACAGGCGTCGATGATGGTGGGATGCTGCGTGGAACTGGAAACGTTTTATGAAACGAATTACACCGCCTCGAGTGTATCGGATGTACGATAAAATTACCCCGATGGGAATTCGGCGCAAGTTTTGCGGGTATTTAGTTCTATTGTCGAATGTATTTTTCCAATATCCTACTTACCGCTTTATTGTTTATGGTCCAAGTTAAATTGGCAGCCGGAATAGAGGCGTTCGAGGTGCACGTTACGTTGGCCCAATCTCCTTCTTTGATCTTCGGAGCGTTCACTTTTATATAAGGGATTTCTTTTGGTAACACTGCAAAATATATATAAAAATGACGTAAGTAAATAGGTATGTTTGGAAGAAAAGTGTCGAGTGTGCTTTATCATAGTTATGAAATTAAAAACGATACCGAAAATAAATACATAAATCGTGAAGAGATCGGATTACGTAGCGTTAAATTGAATTGAATCTTGTTCGCGAGATGTAATTTGATCGTATTTGCAACTCGGTAGATACGTTAACGTCGACAAATATCTGCTCGTCGCGCGTCATTTGTTTTCATTTATTTATTCTTATTTCGTATATTCAATTTATTTATACCTCGTGTCTCCTAGCTTCGCTTTTTTTTTTACTCTGTTGCCGGAAATGTACTGGCGATGAATTGTTGCGATTTTTGTGGATTGAATGATGAAGGCGAAATGGGAAAAAGGGGGTGTATTTAGGTGATACGTAGTGAAAAAATTGTAAATGTTCGTCAAAAAGCACCCATTAGAATTTCACAATAGATGCCTAAATCTAAATTTTTGGGCATTTGAAGTACATTTTTGAAGTTGTTTCAACATCTGTTAATAATGTGATTAATTCCCATCTGCCGTCGCCATATTTCCCCCATTTTTTTCTCAAAAAATTACGTCATCATCGCCGAAATATACCCTTACTTATATAATGCTTCAATTTCAAAAATGGATTCAGTTGGTACGCTAAAAATGCAAATTTTGAGACCCATCCATTTTCCCCTTACACTGGTCATTTGAATTCTAGAAGCCCAAAAAACCAGCAAAAAATCAAAAAAAATTTCTCTTTGGAGATTCTGTTTATTTTCCAGCTGAGTTCAGAATAACTTCAAAAATTCAGAAGTTTTGAAATTTTGGCTTTTTGGAACGTGAGGAGGTAGGGGGGGGGGAGAGGTCTCAGGCCACTTCAACTACTAGAATTAAAACAATTCCGAATGAACTCAGAGTGCACGAAAAAATTCGAATTTTGATATCATCACGTCGTGTAATATTTTCAGAGATTTCTCTCTTTCGGAGGTTCTGTTCATTTTCTAGCTGAAGTCAAAATAACTTCAAGAATTATTGAGGTGTTTTGGAATTTTGGCTTTTTTGGAACGTGGGGAGGGGGTAGAAGATCTCAGGTCGTTTCAACAAATAGAATTGAAATAACTCCGAATAAACTCAGAGTACACGAAAAAAATTCAAATTTTGATAACATCGTGTAATATTTTCAGTTTCTCTCCAGTGGAGGTTCTGTTCATTTTCCAGCTGAGGTCAGAATGACTTCGAAAATTCAAAAGTTTTGATGGTTCGGCTCTTTTGAATAATGGCCAAGAGGGGGAGAGAAAGAAGGTCCCAGGTCACTTCAACAACTAGAATTGAAACATACTCTGAATGAACTCAGCATGCACAAAAATGTGAAAGATACATTTCGTGATATTTCCTAAAATTTTGAAATATTTCTCTGGATGAGTGAAGGGGTGAGGTTAAAATTCATTTACTGTGGAAGTGGGGGGTGGGGTTCGAAATAAAATCATGTTTGCAGCCTTGAAGAAAAGGAGGAGACAAGGCTCGGAGCTCGGACTAAGTTACTTTTCAAAAATTTTGATAAATTATATCAAATCTAGCCCTTCCTGCTTGAAACAAAATGTTGAAAATGTCAATATCATTGAGTGAATAATTTGCGAAAGTGTAAGTACGTTTTTAAATATTTTTTCCCAACTGGCAACACTGATTTTACAGCTACTATCACTTTCTTCCAAAAACAGTTAAACGACTCGAGTTAATTTTGTCAAAATTGTCAAATAAACATACCTACATCACTCAACATTTACGTTTTTTTGCAAAAAAAAATCTCAAAAAGTATCGTTTTTTTCTTCCAAAAATTGCCCAAAATTTTCGCTTATTGCCAAAAATTGTCAAAGTCTCGCTTTTGGACAAAAAATTGTCAAAAAGCTTTATTTTCCTGTCAGAAATGTCCAAAAATTCTCACCAGAAAATTGTCACAACTTTATTTTTTTTTACAAAAAAATGTCAAAAAAGCCTCCTTTTTTGAAAAAAATTGCAAAATTTCTACTAAAAAATTTTCAAAGTCTTGCATTTTGCAAAAATTTGGCAAAAGTTCTTGCTTTTTCCAAAATTGCTAAAAATTGTTTTTTTATAAAAAATCGCCAATGAAGTATTTTTTGGAAAAAATTGCTGAAAAATTTCTCGTTTTGCCGAAAACTGCAGAACACATACTTTTTGTTGAAATTGTGAAAATCTCGTTTAATGTCAAAAATTACACAAAGCCTGTCTTTTGCCTAAATTGCCAAAAAGTCTCGTTTTTTTGCCAAAATTTGATGAAAATTGTAGCTTTTCTGCAGATAATTCCGAAAATTTCACTTTTTTTCGAAATTTTTAAAGTCTCGTTTTTTTGCTATCGTCAAAAATCCCCCTTTTTCTCTAAAATTGCCCCTAGATCTCGCTTATTGTGCTAAAAATCTCCAGAAATTCTCGTGTTTTTTTGGACAAAAATTGATGAAAATTGTAGCATTTTTTCCAGAAGATTCCAAAAGTTTTAATGTTTTTTTTCGAAAGTTTCAAAATCTCATTTTTTGGCCATCGCCAAAAATTGTGCTAAAAATTGCCAAAAAGTCTCTTTTTTTGCCAAAAAAGGATAAAAATTGTAGTTTTTTTGCATAAGATTCCAAAAGTTTTACTTTTTTTTCAAAATTTTCAGTCTCATTTTTTTTCTATCGCCAAGAAATTGTGCTAAAAATTGCCAAAAAGTCTCGTTTTTTTTTGCCAGAAAAGGATGAAAATTGTAGCTTTTTTGCAGAAGGTTCCAAAAGTTTTACTTTTTTTTCAAAATTTTCAAAGTCTCGTTTTTTTGCCATCGCCAAAAAATCCCACTTTTTCTCTAAAATTGCCCATAAATCTCGCTTATTGTGCTAAAAATTGCCAAAAAGTTGCGAAAAAATTTTCCTTTGTAAACAAAAATTGTAAAAAGATACATTTTTTTGCCCAATATAACCTCTAAAAAAAGTCCTGCTTTCTGATAAAAAAAAATTGTCAAAGTCTTAAATTTTGCAAATATTTGGCAAAAAACTCGTTTTTTTAAATCAAAAATTGGCAAAAACGTTTTCTTTTGTACCAAAAATTGTCGACGTCTTACTTTTTGGCCAAAAATTTCATTAAAAACACTGCCTGTCGCTACAATTCAGTATAGGTTCATAGAATATCTTCTCAGAAATTTGAACCCAATTTACTCAAAAATCTGAACAGAGACTGATTGGTTTAAAATGACTTCAAAATGACTCACGTGATGGTACAAATTGTTATAAAATAAATGGAGAGTTATGAATAATGAAGAATTACCCAGATTTATCCTAACTGCACTAGTGGATTTTTAACAAATTTTTTCAAATTAGAAGACCCACAGAATTTTGAATTTTTCCGAAAATAAAAATTTCTAGATTGATTTTTTTGAAAAAAACAAAACCACAAATAATTGTATTCAGCTTCTGAAATTCTGTCAATTGGTATCATTTTCTTGTCAGGATTTAATTTTTTCAATGTATTGAAGGTTTACTTTTTTTTGAAAATAATCGCTAATAATTTTTTAAAAATCGTTTTTTGGCCTTGTTTGAACTTTTTTGACGTGGAAATTTCTTTCAATATAAAAGTAACAAAGGTGGAATTTTTAGAACGAATTTTTTTCGAAGAAATCTCAAAAAATACGATTGCAACTTTGCAAAATTTCCACCAAATGTTTTGAGGACCACTTTTAATAAAGTATCTACCTAATTGAATAGCTACTTTAGGGTTCAATTGAGAAAAAAATTTTAAAAAACATTGGTTAAGGTGCTATGTACAACATTCCAAATCGTATTTTTCAGCATCTGACATAGGCAATCAAAAGAGATTTTTGAGTTTCAATTTTTTTTTAATGAGAAATTTAGGAATTGGCTACATTACAAAACGCTAGGAAAATAAAAATATATGCCTACGGGTGTAGAAGGTTCTTGTACTCAGAAAATTATTCAAAATCCTTCATTTAATTTAGCTCTAATGACGTTAACTGGCCCCAAACAATATCAAAATAATTTCAGAATTTTTCAAAACTTTTATTCTCTTTGTTAAAAAAAAACAACAAAAAAACAAAAAAAAACAACTGAATAGAAAATACATTTGTGGCTTGATTAAAATAATTTCCAAATGAATCATCCTATCCATTTTTTCTTAAATGTGTACCCTAGTTGAGAATTTTAATCAGGTACCTGTATGAATGCATCCTGTCTATGTGTCTACATTTTACGTACCTACCTTATTTGTAACACTACCTTCTGTGCTAAAATGACTTTCAATTTGTGAAACCATAATTTCAGCGGTCGCTCGAGCAATTTTAGTTTATCGAGATTTCTCTCACGTTTAAATAAACTGGAAACACTCTACGGTCAGCGAAGTATGGCAGAGAATGGGTGGAAGGATTTGTGACGCTATTTTCATTCGAGTGTTCGCGAAAACCAACCCAATCAAAACCACGTTGCACAAAGTAATATAACAAAACGTACAACCACAAAGTACTACCAAAATGCATTCGAATTTAATACCAGTTAATCGAAACGAACCGAACGAGGTATTTGATAAAATTGGTCCACGTTTCAAATTATCAGGTGAGGCAATTTAGAAGGACACACTGTGCAATAAACGATTAGTTGTGTTTTGGTATTTTTAAGGAATATAAAAATTAATAATGTCAAAAAATGATAGCTCGTAGTGGTTCTCAAAGTCTTCTGTTTTTTTTTTTTTTTTAAATCGATACAAGTTGAATGTTTATTGTTACTGCATAGTGCATGGATTCCCTTAATTGCCAGACAGGGGGTAGTTTCACGTACCAATATTTGAAATTCTATTCCAATACACTTACCAACTACTCGTAATTCGGCGTGTCCACTGACAGCATGAAACGACGGCGAATCTGTGGTCACTTCGCAGCTATAACGACCGGATATACTTCTTACAGCTCTCTTAAGGGTTACTTGTTCGCCGTTGGATTCTTCCCTCTGCAAATAGAATTAATTAAAGAGGATATCGACCCTGGAATAATACAACTTGTGCTTATATGCATGTGCACTATGCAGTCATCTCCCCTTACCACCACTTCCAATTCCGTGTATCCTTTAACTTTGAATATCTTTATGGGTGGCGATTCTTTGGGGGTAAAACGGTAAAATTCTTGCTCGCCTTTGTACCATTTCAACGTGTAGAGCGTTTCGCCTTCTAGATTATATCGACATATTAATCGTACTTTTTCATCCCTTTCTACCGCATCTGGCATTGATATGATCACATTTCTTAAACATAGGGCGCCTGTTGGACAGAAAAATAAAACACAGAGAGATCAGAATACGTGAAAATATCAAATACAAATTGAACTTGATACATTAGGTGTACATAAGTTGAGATTATTCGTCATATGTATTATACGAGTAGCGTAGGTTTTTGAAGCAAAACCACACACCAAACCTAAAATTTTCCACAATCATTCGCACTATGGTTACACATTTCACACTCTAGATGGTAAATTCCTACAGACAGAAGTTTCCCTCAACAAATGTGGACGTCGCCGAAACACGAGAAAAACATAATGCTTAAATTTTGAAGTATTTATTCTCTACTACGCCGACAATTGTAGCGTCGCGAGTAATGTTCGCACGTCAAGAATATAAATTTAGGCATTTGAGACGCGAAGCTCTCGCAGCATTCCATTAAATAGCGAAGTATACGAACAATTCGTTAACAGGGTATTTTCCATACTGTATTATGCTTTTTTGTCGGTTTGGCGTAGTAGTAGTAGAAATTTCCATGTACGAATTACAATTCTCTAGGATGAGTTGTACGAGAGAGAGAAAGGGAGAAAGGGAGAGAAAACGAGAGTGAGTGAGAGAGCTTAGTCAGCAAAACCCATTCGTTTGAAATTTAGGTCACCGTTGGCCCAGTTCGAGAATTTATTTCGTTTTCGTATATGTAACGAGTCTGAAAAATGAAACCTTTTCTTGGGAAAGTATTTATAATAAAGGCGAGTTGGTATTTACGCTCGGCGAATAAACTTTGTAACAGGTGGGAAAACTAACAACTTTTTAACTGTTTTCTAATTTCAGTCGTCGGTTTCGCTATTTCTCGTTCTCTCTTTCTCTCTCGAGAAGTGTTCCCCTGTTCGCGTCGAGAAAAATGGTCAGACGAAATTCGTTATAGCGGTGTTCTTCGTAATTGAAATTTAATGCTTTTCTTTGCGCGCGATCTTGCCACTCTCTTTGTGTATTATATGGTGGGTATAGTGGCGTGTGTTTGAAAAACCACCCGAATTACAAGTACATAATACGGTACCGGCAGCGTCGACGAATCGAGTAGTGTTTCGAATTGCGGGTAATTCTAAATGCACTCGAGGGAATGATTAATTTGTCGCTCGAGTATCGTGTAATGAGCAGGTACGCTTTGCTGATTTGCTGTTTGCACAGAAGAGTGGTTGGATGATTTGATTTTTAATCGCTATTTTCTCGGTGACCGGGTAACAATTGGTGTAATTGTATTTGGTGTGAGAATTTCCGGGTGATCTAAATTTTTCCATGTCAAAAATGACATAAAAACAATTCTAAAACTATTAAAATCATTCTAAGTAACCAAATATTTGTACTATTAAATTTCAGTAAAATTTGGAAAACCTTGGCAAATATTGCATAAACATGGTAGTTAATAACTTCCTTAAATCAGATAAAAACTTGAAAATATCACCAAAATCTTTCATCAAAATTTTCACAAAAGTATAATATGCGAGTAGAACGTTGTTAAAACATATAAGAAAATCACCAAAACCATTTAAAACCATTGAAAACTTACAAAGCTCCATCATAATTGGTAGAATTTACAAAAAATTACATAAAAAGGTAAAATCATTCAACATTACGAATAACTGAGTGAATTTCAGGAAAATTGCACGATACGTTATTATAATCTGTTAAAAATGTCATAAAAATATTTTAAAAGCATTTGAAATGAAAAAAAAAATCAAAAAACTGGTAAAATTTTAGCAAAATGCAATGACATTTAGTGCAACTGTACACAATGTTGTTGAAACAGGTTGAAAATGACATTAGAAAGCCTATAACAGTATTAAATTAACTAAAATTACGAGACTAGATGAAATTTTAGCAAAATTCTACAAAATTTGCTCATGACGTTACAATAAAATGTTGAAAATGGGATAGGTAAAAACACTTTTTAAAAATTTGAAGTCATCAAAAAATTATGTGTGCGCAAATTTTACGAATATTGCACAAAACATCATGAAAACATGTTTAAAAGAAGATGAAAACATTTTTTAAAAAGGATCAAAGCAATTTAAAATCATTAAAATCAAAACTTCTCGTTTTTTCTGAAATTGACAAAAAAAGCTCTTGATTTTCAGAAATGAATAAAATTCCAAAAAGTCTTGTTTTTTGTCAAAAATTACCTAAAATCACAGCTTTATAATAATTGAATAGCGAATAGTCTCGCTTTTTTTCCTACTTGGAAACCCTCCCCCCCCCCTCCAAAAAAATCCAATAAAAGTCTCGTTTTTTACCTAAAAACTTCAAAAAACTCTCTCTTTTGAAAAGAAAATTGTTTTTTCTTTTTAAAATTGTCTTCTTTTTGACATTAACTCTTCCTTTTTACCGAAATTTCATTTTTTCCCCAAAAATTATCCAATAAGTTTCGCTTTGTAACAAATATTTCAAAAAAACTTGAATGTTTCGTTTTTTTACCTAAAAATTGCAAAAAATCTCACTTGTATTAAAAACAAAAGCTGCTTATTCTTGTTAAAATTGTCAAATTTTTGCTTTTTAACATAAATTCTTGCTAAAGATTTTCACTTTTTTTTTTCAGAAATTATTCATAAGTCTCACTTTTTTGCCAGAAATTGACAATACTCGTAGTTCCCAAAAAGTTCTGCTTTTAGGCAAAATTTCTCAAGTCCTGTTTTTTTGTCAAATTGTTAAAAATTTTCACTTTTCAACAAAATTGCTAAAAATTATTGTTGTTTTGTTTTTGCAAAAAATTCCAAAAAGTCTCTCTTTTTCCGTAATGTTACCCAAAAGTCTAATTTATTGCCAGAAATTTCTGGGTTTGTGTTAAAATTGTTATGTTCTCAGTTTTTTCCAAAAATTGTTTTTCTTTTTTTGCCAGAAACTTCAAAAATGCTCACTTTGTTGCCAAAAAGTCTCATTTTTGAATCAAAAACTTTCAAAATTGTTTGACTTTTTGTGATGTTCTGTTTTATTTTTCTTTGCAATGTTTTCGAAAATTTCAGAAAAATTAAACTGCCAAAAAAAACTGTTCATTAAAAACATACCTCTTTTAAAATTGTTTTTTCACTTTTTTCGAAATTTTCAAATTTGTTAAAAAATCATTTTTGAACTGGCGCCCCTGGAATTTTGATTCAACCACTTAAAATGTCGAAAGGACGACTAATAAGAAAATTATTGTACATTCTAATGTTCAATTGTAGAAATTTGATGGTAATTATGGTAAATTTTTAGTAATTACAGTAATTTGTTGGTAATTGAAGTAATTTGTTGATCAATGTGATATGGGGCAATATGCCTTCACTGCTTAGGTAGTTATTCTAACAATGCACCCTTACGTCATTCTATTTACTTAAATCTCATAACATAAAGATGCATGGTAACGTACTTGAAGGTCGCTGTTGTATGTGCCAAAGACCATGAAGTATGTACGATCACTTGATTCCAGCTATTTGCAGTGACAGGAGTCTCGTCGAAGTTAGAGGTTAGGTGGTAATTCTATCTATCGATATGGGACAGGGATTTATCTCAAGTCACATTGTTTTTCATAGTGGCCCAACACTTGCTTGGTGCTGACAAGTTTTATTTACTTATTAAGTTGGAATTATCAAGAAAAAGGATGACCCAATGGTTGGTTATCATATTATTACCTTTTGCAGCCAATTTGCAATAAGCCATGGTATCCACAAATTAATGGGCGTGTTTATTAGTCCTCTTCAAAGTAAAGCTGGCACCGACAGCCACTATTATTGGGGTAGGCTAAAAAAAAGAGGTGGTGAGATGGTCAGCAGTGTTTGGTAAGTATGTTGCTTACATGGTGGTGTCTCCACTTAATTGATTATAGCCTATAATCATAGTTAATTGATGTCATTTTATCATGATTATTGGACAATGATCCTCTATGATTGAATGTAATTATCACCTATTTTGCCTATCAGAAATACAATGGAATATATTGGAATATATTTTGATAAGATTTCAATGTCAGTTAATTGCCATGATCTGCAGAGATTTGTACCAGACACTCACTCCCAGACAGTCAAAACAATCAAACTGCAGTAGACAATTTGGGATACCAAGGGGAAAGGTGATTACGTCAATTTACACTGCGCAATGAAAAAGTGTGCGACAAAATACAGGCATCAAATGAATGAAGTTCTGCGTGGTGATGAGCAAATGTGTGAACGTCTCTTTGATTGTTTTGACTCTCTTATTTTGGACAGACTATAGCTAGGTAATAAATCTCCCCGCTAAATGGACCACAAAGTGGTGTCTTTGGTGAAAAAATAATTCCCTATTTTTTATTTTTTCCATTTTTGAAAAATTTGGGTTGTGGTGGGCCCCTCAATTTTCAAAAATTAAAAAAAAAACAATTTGAAGAAAAAATTTTAAAATTTCAAAATTTTGAGTTCCATCGTCGTCTCTAAAAGGTCCCTTTTGAGTAAAATAGACTCTCATGACTAGAGCTCGGATTTTTATGCGCTTAAAAAATCATTTTATATGCACATAAAATATGCATTTATTTTGATCAAATTATGACAAAATATGCTCTTATCCAACAAAATATGCACTTTGATGCAACATCAATATGGGTATCTCTATCTATAGAAAGGATTTTTCATTGCAAAGGTGAAGGGAAGGCTAAGAGGTTAAAGTCTTCAATTTTACTTTTAATAATCAGTTTTAGGTTAACATATACTACAAACCGCCTCAATGTGATGAAAAATTTAAAAAAATCTTTTTTTAAATTTTATTCAAGTTTTTACATTTTTAATAAAAAGTACTACCAAAAAAGGATTTTTTGGCCAAAATTTCCAAAATATGACTGAAAAATGGAAAAAATGGCCAAAATATGACGAATATGTGCTTAAAATGTCTAAAATATGCATTTATATGCATTTATGCTCAAAATATGCAAAATATGCGCTAACAAGTTGGGCTTATCTTACTCAGAATTGTATGATTCACAAAAATCCATAGGATATGCGCTATTTTCTACGATGAATGAAAATATGACAAATCATAAAAATCCGAGCTCTACTCATGACGATTATAGCCCCCTCCCATGAAAACCAAGCTGACCACACCAAAAAAGCTATAATATACAAATTTCAGTTATACTGGTGGGGTCAGCTTGGTTTTATGGGAGGGGGCTATAATCGTCACGAGAGTCTATTTTACTCAAAAGGGACCTTTTAGAGATAATGGAACTCAAAATTTTAAAATTTAAAAAATTTTCCTTCAAATTGTTTTTTTTTTCAAATTTTTGAAAATTGAGGGGCCCACCGCAACCCAAATTTTTCGATAATGGAAAAAATAAAAAATAGGGAATTATTTTCTCAACAAAGGACACTACTTTGTGGGTTGGGAGGAGGAAAGACCAAAAACAATTAATTTTAGGACACCCCACCCCACATAATATACGAATTTCAGCTATTCTGGGGGATCAGCTTGGTTTTCACGGGAGGGGGCTAAAATCGCCATGAGAGTCTTTTTTACTCAAAAAGGACCTTCTAGAGATGATGGAACTCAAAATTTTGAAATTTTAAACATTTTTCTTTGAATTAGGTTTTTTTTTCAAATTTTTAAAAATTGAGGGGCCCACCTGAGCCCGAATTTTTCGAAAATGGAAAAAATAAGAAATAGGGACTTATTTTCTCACCCAAGGTCACCACTTTAATGGATGGGAGCGGAAAAAATCCCAACTTCAAAAATAAGGATCACCCTACTCTTCCTACATAATCATGCTACATACATACCTAGACATACATAGATTTAACAATAACAAATGGTCATGTAGTTGGTAATTACAGAAATTTTTTCGCCAATCACGGTGATTTGTTGGTAATTTGACGGAAATAATGCAAGTTATTTGACAGTAATTTTCATTAATTACCCTAATTTTGGGTAATTACAGTAATTTTGGTAATTCCGTAGTATAATTACGGTAATTTTGGTTATTATGGTAATTTCTTGGTAATAACGGTATTTTTATGGTAATTATGGTAATTTTGGTAATTCCTCAGTAATTACCCTAATTTTGGTAATTTATGGTAATTTCTTGGTAATAACGGTAATTCTTTGGTACAAATAATTACGGTATTTTTATGGTAATTATGGTATTTTTGTGGTAATTATGGTAATTTTTTAGTAATTACAGTAATTTATGAGTAGGTATAGCCCGCCAGGCCGCCAGTATAGGTAAAGGTAATTTATTGATAATAATCATCTACGTAAAGTTGGTTATTAGGATAATTTTTGGACAAGCATGTAATTTGTGTGTAATATCACAATACTTTTTCAGTAATTTGTGGGTAGTTAATATGCTAATTTGAGGATAATTACGGTATTTCGGGGGTAATTACGCTAATTTTTTGGTCGGTAATTTTATGAACTGTCTCAATGAGACCTGCGATTGCCCCATTTCTTATACATCGAGGAATCTGTGATAAAAATTTTAAATGGAAATTTCAGACTAATCGCCCGCTGCCAACTTAGACTTACCTACGGAGAATATTGGTCAAACTGAATAAAAACCAATTTTTTAGAACTTAGAAGGGGTGCGTTTTTCCTCCTCTCACAATCTACAGTTGTAACAATTCACCCTCAAACTGCTCCTAAGTGAGCAAAGACTGAAAACGAGGGGTAGATATCGTATAGTGACGTTTGGAATCGTTCAGAGGGTTATTTTACTCGTATATTTATCTTGCTGCAGGTACGAAATAAAAAGTTGGGAAGTTTTCCACGAACGATGTACAATATTGGACGTGGGTGCAGCACGATCACGGTGAATATTTCAATACCCCTATACGAACTCGACACGTGTATAATTGGAGAGAAATTAATTAAGGTGTTTAAAACGTTTTTCGGCGAAAAGTTAATTTAATTACGAAACCCTCGACGTATACGGTATACCTGATGCTGATGCTGCCTGTGCTCGCGAAGATGAGCAATGTAACGAAACGATTCTTCGCAAGTAATCTGTTAATGTTGAACTATTCTCGTTATAGTTACGGTACCTAATACTCGTACTGGTAGTATGTTCAGTGCGTATGTCTATTTACACTAACGACTCGGCAAATTACGCGAGGATAATAGGCTGAAAACGAAACGTTTTAATTCAGTTTGCATCTTGATACGTAAAGTACAAGGTTGAAATTTCGCGAAATACTCGTATACGGTATTCCGGTGCGAGCCTTCTGTTTAACGATGACGATGCGGCGTAACTTTCGCCTATGCGAACGTTAGTACGAGATGATTTTTAACTGGCGAAAACGGTAGTTTTCTACGTTTTTATACGCAACTTTTAAGCTTTATTTCTGTTTATATGTACTTTTCGTCTGCCGGTGTACGATATGAATGCAAACTGTGTTATTTGTCTTGCGTCGCTCGCTGCTGGCTGCTGCACGACGACGCGACGCTGCGCGGCGGAAAGTAAACGTACGAGTATAAACGTTGTTGCTGTTGTATGCCAGAAGTTTCTAAATGAGTGGATACGTTATATAATGGAAGATTTAAAGCGAGCATTCGTCTAATCGTAATTAAGTGTCGTTTTTCACTCGCTCAAAATGTTTGCTTTAACGTTTTCAAAAATATATTTCGCACTGTGGTTAACTTTCCTTCACCCTCGACCTACCCTCCTTCCTGGGCAGGTTGCTTTTTCCTATTGTCACTATTTTCTTTGCCTGTGTTGAGCTGTGCTATTGATGTCAAGGTGTAAGGTTTAAAACTGTACGATACGAGTACGAGCTGTGCATGGAATAAAAGGTAGGTACGAATGGACAATTTGCTCGAGGGTGCTTTTTAACACTTTGCGAAGGTGACGTTTAAAAGTACGAGTATACTTGTACATTCAATGGAAATTTGGCTTCATTTTGGATGACTTTTGTGTGTGTTAATTGGATCGTTTTTATGCGAGAAAAATGCGTTTTTCTGATGCTTGAATTAAGTAGAGTTGAAAAGTTAGTATGAAGTATTGGGTGCTGGAAAATAATGAGTTTTGGGCTTTGTAGGAAAGATGAATTGAAATTTGATTTATTCCACGATTTTTCGTGCAAAACGATGACTTTTTTTTCTGAAATTGAAAAGTTCTGAAGAATGAATGTTTAAGACCTCATAAAAGGAGAGAAAAGCTCTCGTCTTCGAATTTCGAACCTACAAAATATTAAAGAAAAAAAAGTAGAGGTTTTGGGGGATTCTGGCAAAAAACCACGATTTTTTTTTATTTTTGGCAAAAAACTAAATTTTTGAGGAAATTTTAGCAAAAATTTCTGAAAATTAAGACAAAAATGAGAACTTTTTGGATGTTTTGGTTTTGTCAAGAAAGCAAGGTATTAGTATGATTGGCCAAAAAGAAGAACTTCTTGGCAATTCCAGCATAGCACTTTTATAGATTATTTTGACAAAAAATAGGACTATTTTTGACTTTTTTGAATTATGTATTTTTTTCAGCAAAATAGATTCGCAATTTTTTGTGGAAAAAAATGAGAATTTTGAGATAATTTAAGCAAAATGTCAGAACTTTTTTAGCATTTACTCGTAAGACAAAAATTAAGACTTTTTAAATGTTTCATGTCTTTAGCCAAAAAAGCAACGCATTTTTGGCAATTTTGGCAAAATAGTAGAACTTTCTAGCAATTCCGGAATATGCAAAAACCGGACCTTTTTTTTTTAGCAATTTTGACAATAAACAGGATTTTTTTGAACATTGAGGCGAAAATTAGGGCTTTTTCAGAGTGTCATCTTTTTCCAAAATAAAAAACTTATTTTTAAAAATTTAAGAAATGTTCAACGTTTGACGGTTTCAGTCAGCAAAATGAACTCTTTCCTGCATTAAAAAAAAACTTATTTTTACTTCTCAAAAATACGAATTTTTGAAAGCTTTTAGCCTCGCTTCACTCAGGCTTGTTTGCATTTCTTTTTCAAGTTCGAATTTTTTTTAAATTATTGCTTAAATTTAAAAATTTTGAAGCAAAAGTATAATGAACTCCTCAATTTTTCACACGAGAAAACATTGTTTTTATACCTCTCGAAATGTGTACTGATTTTCGAGAGTTTTTGCCTTTGTTTTTCAATTATGACTTTTTTAAAAAAAATAATCACTCGAATTTTAGAATTTTGAAGCAAAATAATAGGCTTCTAATTCTTTCCACTAGAGAACATCGTTTTTCATACCTCTCGAATGACAAAATTATTATTTTTCATCTCTAACTTGATTATTTTACTTTGAAACTCGCTATTTTATTTCAAAAAATTGGTATATTTTTTTCCAAATGTTCAAATTTTTCCTAACATTTTTTTACACTTTTAAAAAATCTGTTATACCTACTTCTTATTGAAAACAATTTTTTATTCGCCCAATTTTATTACATTAGGAGGAACTTGAAAGGTGAAAATGAAATAAAAAATTTTGAAATAATAAAAACATAATATTATGATCGACATTCTCTTGCTTAAAAAAAATCTTGAGATGTTTGAAGATAATCTAACAATTATAAACACCCTAAATCAAAAAAAATAAATAAATAAATAAAATATAAAATTTTGCCTCGCTCACCTCTCCCCCTTCTTTTAGAATATTCCAACTTCCAAGTGTTTGAAAAACGTCCTTCCAAAAATCCTGCTAAAGTACTGTTTTTCTATTTTAAAATTTTGTTAAGACACCTGTTTGTGAATGTTTTTTTTGGCAAAAAAGCAAAACTATTTTGGCAATGGAGGTATAAATAGGACTATTTTTTGCGTATTTTGGCGATGAATAGGGCATGTTTTGGGGCTGTTCAAAGAACAAGACTTCTTTGACAATTCTGACCAGGCTTTTTTTTCGGAAATTGAGGCAAAAATTGGGGATTTTTTGACGATCTAGACAAAGATTTTTGGGCCTTCTGCATGTTTTTGAAAAAAAAAAAAAAAAAATAGAAATTTCTTTTCAGTTTTAGTAGAAAAAAATGGTTGAAAATTCATTTTTTGTTATGAAGATTCTCTGGGGAAAAAATGATGAGATACAGAACTGTATATAGAACATAAAATTCCACAACAGTGGAGCGTGATGGCATTTTTTTTTCAGAAACTTTATTTTTAAAATGTTTCGAGTAAAGGTTGAGAAATTCATCTTATGTACTACTGACCGCTTACTGCTTGAATTGACCGTTTGTACTTAAAAGATTAGAAATTTTGTTCAATTTTCCTCACACGTTTTTAAAACATGAAGCATCTTTTATTTTAAAAAAATATATTATGTAATTCTTTGCAATTTATTGAGTTTGCATTTTGGGTACGAGCTGCGAGTCGGTAATTTTTACACGATTACGAAATCGTTTGAAAACTAATTAATCAACTCGTTGAAATTAAACGTAAAATTTTAAAAGCGAGGATAAATTTCCGTTTTTGAAGACTTCAAAGCAGGCGCCTATTCATCGATCTTGTTTGAAAATAGGCATCTATTCATTAAAAACGACAATATCGCGGTGATAAATTGCTAAAATGAAGTATAATAGGTTGTTTTGAATGCATTTGGCCGTGTACGGTTATGTAAAAAAAAAAAACTAGATATCTATACCTAACAATTGTCACATTGCTGTTCAAATGATCAAAAATTTGCATTCGTGTTCGCAAAAAAGTTGAAAAAAAAAAAAAAAACTGAAGGACCATGACAATATATACAGCTGTAGCAGTCTTCGTTGTAGTAAGTACTCGTACACAATTATACTGACAAGTCAATATTTTTGCAACGTTTTTGCTCTTTAGTAGTCAGGTTGAATTTTCAAATAAGTACGAATAATGAACTAAATTTCATTTTTGTCTTCTCTGCTGATGATTCAATTCTAGTGTGATTCGATGGAATTCAACCTAACTTGAAATTTTAACCCACAGATTTGATTTTTTAACCATAAATCGCTCAAATTCATCGCTGAAAACTTGAAAAAAATTTACTTGAAATTTCAGGCCAGCCTGATCACGTGCATAAAAACAGACGCGATTCATTCACCGATCTCCGAGACCATCGCCACGGAAACAAATATCAAACCTTTATCACGGGACTTCTATTCAGTTCAATTTCGTGAATTTCTATCACCCGATGTATTTACACAAGCTGATCCGTTTCATTATCTGCTCCAAAAAACATTGAAATTACAGCCCAGACTTCTAGAATGGATGATCCTGGAGGTGTCTCGGGGTTTGACTACGAACAGGGAAGGTCGATTTCCTCCGGCTTACCTACCCTACGCAGAACTGATATCAGCCTTATTTCCATGTATCATTCGCCTCGAAAACTTGAAAGATGCCATCCTCGCAATCCAGAACTTTAAAATAATCGTACCAAAAGTGGATATTTCCATGCTAGATCCAGAAGTGGCGCCCTTATTTTCATGGGATATCTTCTCAGACCCTAATCCGCCATCGGTGCTTCTTGACAAATTATTGAACGTGTCAAAAAGTAGTATCTCAGGCATGGAGGCAAAGTTGACGTCTTCTGAAAATATTATTCTTGATATACAATACTATTCTTGGTATTATCTTACTTTAAAGCGGTTTTTAGCGAGTAAACTGGGGCCTCCAGTTTTGATAAACTTACAACGACGTGTTCGTGAAGTAGAGCGGCTCAAAATTTCTACTTCTGCAGTTGATCAGAGTGAAATAATGTAATGAGTTTCACGTTTAAACCAACGCAATTATAATGTTTTGTTTTAATCATTTTTGAAAAAACTAATCATTGAATTCATTGTAATTATGATATCAAACGTTCGTTGCGAATAAATGTTTTCGTATTGAAAACTTCAAAGTAGGATTGTTTTTTAACGTCCTCTTCTGAAAATGCGGTATCCATGAAAATGACAATGACTGTTGATGAATTGATGAAAAAAAAACGTTGTTTTTTCTTTGATTTGACAACCATTTGGGTACTTAATACGCTATAAAACAACGAGCAATCATTATCTGTTACGCAAATTAAGTTTTGACAACTTTCGTTCGTGTTTACTGTTTACAAAAAGTTGAAAAAAAGGAAACGATTATGGATGTTTCTTCTATGATTTTTACTGTTGCGACAATCTTCGTTGTGGTAAGTGACCAATATTTTTGAAAATAGTGTACATTAAGGTGAAAAAAACTCGAGGGATTTTGACCGAATTCAGTGGGCATTTTCATTTTGAGTTGGAAGTCTCTCAGAAAAAATTTCAAGGTAGGTGAGGGTCCTCAAAGAGGAGGCATTTTAAAAAAAAACAACAATTTTTTCAAAAATTCCTCTTCATTGAGGACCCTTTTCTCCCTTCCAAATTTTCTTAAAGGTGAATTTCAACTTGAAGTGAAAGTGGGCGTTGAATTTGATCGAAATTACATTTCGAGTCCGAGTAATAAAAATTTACATGAAATTTCAGCTCATTGTGACCGTTGAAGCCAGCCCTTTAGTGAACTTAGAGACCACCGAAACAGAAACAAATATCCAGCCTTTATCAAAACACTTCTTCTCGCTGACATTACGAAAACTTCTATCACCTGATATATTCAACCAAGCCGATCCTTTCCATTATTTACTCGAACAATCGGTGAATTTATCATACAGGACTGTGGAACTCGTGAGAATGGATGTAGATAGTAGTTTGAATACATTCAGAGAGGGTGGATTTCCTTCGGTTTACGTGCCCTACGCCAAACTTTTATCGTCACTTTTGCTTTTTATTAATTGTCTCGACGGTATAAAAGATGCGATCGTCAGAATTCAAAAATTCAACTTGGCCCATCCTGATACTTCATCGCTCGATCCAGAAATATCACCCTGGTTTTCATCGGATATTTTCTCAGACCCCAATCCGCCATCGGTGCTTATTAATAAACTACTAGACATACCTGTAAGTAGCGCATCAAGCATACAAAAAAAATTAAACTCCCATGAATTGAGTACGTTTATTAGGGGTCACTATTCGTGGTATTATGTTGTACTGAAACGATTTTTTGGCACTAAGTCCGAAATGATAATGTTGAGGAAATTACAACGCAGAGTTGCCGAATTGCAGCAGGTGAAATTATCCACTCCTGCAGTTTGTGATAGTGAACAGAGATGATGAGTTTTATTCGTCTCTCAGTCATGATCTGAAATCAATGTTTTCTCAAGCTGAGTTGTTGTTGTTGTTGTTGTTGTTTTCCCACAATGTTGCCATATGATCAAACTGTTTGTTTAGAATATTATACATATAATTGAGTATGATGTAATTTTTTTGTTTTAAATAATGTAACATTTGAATTAAATAATTATCTAGATTCTGATCAGTATGTGAGTTCTCCAACGTTACTAATAATAGATTTTTTTATCACATTCTTATGTTGTTTTGTGATAAACTTGAGTTGTGAAGAAGTAATTTAAATACCTATTATAGGTAACTGCTGTTCATTTCACGTTGCCAATACTGCATTTTTTGATATTGTGTAGCTACTGGTTTTTCCTTTAAAAAAATAATCATTGCCACGTTGCCAATATGTACGTACATGTACTAGATTGTTGTCAGGTTGTGGTAAAACTGTGTTTGAAAGATTTGAAAACCTTCCAAGACCAAGACACCGTGATTTTTTCTTTGGTTGAAATAGATTTTTTTGAGGTTGCAACGTTGCCAATATGGTGCCTTTTGTGATTTTGTTAGTTTAGTAATTTGTATAACAATTCCTTTTTGGAGGATTAAGAGGGAGATAAGTTTTTTCCATTTTTTCGCTGTGTTGCCAATAATTTATTTTCCAACGTTTTGATTAATCCAATTTTTGAAGAAAATGAAATGCTGATATAATTTTATTGCTTCTTTAAAGAGTTTTACTACCTATAAAAATGATTCCTGAAGTTGATGCCGTAAAATGACTTTTTGAAATCGCTACGTTGCCAATAATGCCTTTCATGACTTTCTTTTTCAAAAAAATTTAATCATTGCGACGTTGCACAGTGGGCTGTGAGCACCCTCAAAACGGGCGTAATTCAAAAACTTACAATGAACCCTAAAAAAATGGTACAATGATATCCTCCCTTATGTTTTTGGGGTCGCAGAATACGAATTTGACAATATTTTTTTGTAGGGGTGGGGGGTGAGGGGGTGAGGGGAGCGAAAAAGTCAAAATTTGACTATAATGATGTGTGATATGTCGAAATGTATGTTTTTGAGGGTGTAGATCACGAATCTGACAATATTTTTTTCATAGGGGTCAATGGTGGGGGCTGAAGGGGGTGAAAACGGCGAATAATTCAAAATTTGAATATAATGATGTGTGATATGCCAAAATGTACCAAATATGAATAATTCAACTAAAAGTGAGTAATTTTCATCAATTTACTCGATTTTAGTTGTTATAAAGTAATTATAGAGGTATAATTTACGTTGAAACTCCGTTTTTTGCCTACTCTGCTGCATAAATAGTAATAGAAAAAATTTTTGCACGTAGATGCACGGGAAATTCCAGTGGCTGGTAATACTTAAGATAGTGTATTTCAAGATGTTAATTGCCATTTTTGCTCCAAAGTGCTCCGGCGACCTCCACAGTCGATTATAGTGAAAAATCTTGGTGAATTTCGTCAAAATGTGACAAATTTTTTTTTCCAGGGACTTTGACGGCTCTCCAATAGAAAATTCTTCATCCCCCACCCTTCACCCCTTCTACACCCTCGAAAACGTACATTTTGACATATCACACGTAATTATGGTCAAATTTTGAATTTTTCGCCGTTTTTACCCCCTTCATACCCCACCATTCACCCCTACAAAAAAAATATTGTCAAATTCGTGATCTACACCCTCAAAAACATACAATTCGATATATCACACATCATTATGGTCAAAATTTGAATTTTTCACCCTCTTCATCCCCCACCATTCACCCCTACGAAAAAAATATTGTCAAATTCATTATCTACAACCTCGAAAACATACATTTCGACATATCACACATCATTATAGTCAAATTTTGAATTTTCATACATTTTCACCCCCTCAGCCCCCACCATTGACCCCTACGAAAAAAATATTGTCAGATTCGTGATCTACACCCTCAAAAACATACATTTCGACATATCACACATCATTATAGTCAAATTTTGACTTTTTCGCTCCCCTCACCCCCTCACCCCCCACCCCTACAAAAAAAATATTGTCAAATTCGTATTCTGCGACCCCAAAAACATAAGGGAGGATATCATTGTACCATTTTTTTAGGGTTCATTGTAAGTTTTTGAATTACGCCCGTTTTGAGGGTGCTCACAGCCCACTGTGCGTTGCCATTACTAAATTATTGTCAGGTTGTGGCAGAATTGTGTTTGAATGATTCAAAATCAAAAACCTTCCAAGACACTGTGATTTTTTCTTTGGCTGAAATAATGATTTTTTTGAGGTTGCAACGTTGCCAATGCTGCCTTTTGTGATTTTGTAAGTTATTTGTATAACAATTCCTTTTTGGAAGATTATGAGAGAGATCAGTTTTTTCCATTTTTTTACTGTGTTGCCAGTTATTTATTTTTCAACGATTTGAGTAATCCAATTTTTGAAGAAAATGAAATGCTGATATGATTTTATTGCTTCTTTAAAGAGTTTTACTACCTATAAAAATGATTCAGTTGATGCCGTAAAATGACTTTTTGAAATTGCTACGTTGCCAATAATACCTTTTTCATGACTTTCTTTTTCAAAAAAATTTAATCATTGCGACGTTGCCAATACTAAATCATTGTCAGGTTGTGGCAGAACTGTGTTTGAACGATTTAAAAACCTTCCAAGACACTGTGATTTTTTCTTTGGTTGAAATAATGATTTTTTTGAGGTTGCAACGTTGCCAATGCTGCCTTTTGTGATTTTGTAAGTTATTTGTATAACAATTCCTTTTTGGAAGATTATGAGGGAGATCAGTTTTTTCCATTTTTTCGCTGTGTTGCCAGTTATTTATTTTTCAACGATTTGATTAATCCAGTTTTTGAAGAAAATGAAATGGTGATATAATTTTATTACTTCCTTAAAGAGTTTTACTACCTAAGAAAATGATTCAGTTAATGCGATTTAGAAATTGCAACGTTGCCAATAATGCCTTTTGTGATATTATATAGCTGGGTCGAACTTCCTATTGACCTACTGGTTTACCTTTTTTTTTTCAAGAAAAAATTAATCATAGCGACGTTGCCAATACTTAATTGTTGTCAGGTTATGGCAGAACGAACTTTTTGAAAATTTTGACAATAAACAGGATGTCTAGGAAATTGAGGCCGGAATATCGGCTTTCAAGTTTGAATCAGAAAAATAAACTCCTCCTTGCAAAAAAAAATTTACTTTTCAAAACATGAATTTTTGAAAGTTTTTATAGCCTATCTGAACTCGGGCTTGTTTGTTATTTCTTTTCTTTTTCAGGTTTGAAATTTTAAAAAAAAAATCATTGGCTATAAATTCTTAAATTTTGAATGAAAAGTAATGAACTCCTTAATTCTTCACACTATAGTCTGTTCCACGTAAGAAGCACAACGCTCTAACTGAAAAGTTTCTGTTTTGTAGCCAAATAATTTCATTTTTATTTGTCAACATAGGGTGCATCAATACTGGAGATGAAAATTTGAAACAATTTTTTGATCTGTTTACGTTCATTTAGACAAAAACCTTTCATAATCTTGCATATTGCTTCATTTTTCCCTTTCTCCTACACTTCCCAATCCATCTAATGGCTTTAAAAATGAAAAATTATTTAAAAATCTGTTTTACATTTATTCGCAAGTGGTGAAGCACCTTAAGTTTTCAATAAAAACCAGAATTATTTGGCTACAAAATAGAAACTTTTCAGTTAGAGCGTTGTGCTTCTTACGTGGAACAGACTATAGAAAACATCGTTTTTATACCTCTCGAAGTACGGCTTGCTGAAGAAGAAATCGAAATTTTCGAAGTTCATCAGTGTGAAAAAATGTAACTAGTTTCACACTTGAATAAATTTCATCATAATGGTTCATTTCAATCATTTATGTAAAAACTAATCATTAGATTCATTGTCAGTGTAATTATGATATCAAACGTTCTCGTTGCGAATAAATGTTTTCATATTGAAAACTTCAAAGTAGGAATGTGTTTTACCGTCCTCTTCTGAAAATGCGGTACCAATAAAAATGACAATGAGTGTTGATAAATTGATGAAAAAAAAACGTCGTTTTTTCTTTGATTTGACAAACATTCGGGTACTTAGTACGTTATAAAACAACGAACAATATTGTTATGTGTTACACAAATCAGGTTTTGCAAACTTTCGTTCATGTTTACAAAGTTTACAAAAAGTTGAAAAAAAAATGATTATGGATGTTTCCTCTATGATTTCTACTGTTGAGATAATCTTCGTTGTGGTAAGTGACCAATATTTTTGAAAATAGGTAGTATACATTAAGGCGAAAAAAACTCGAAGGATTTTGATCGAATTCAACGGGCACTTTCATTTTGAGTTAAAACCCAGAAAAAATTGCAAGTTCAAAAAAAAAAAAATTCAAAAATGCCTCATCTTTTTTCTGAGGCACATTTCAGCTCGAAGTGAAAGTCTCCGTTGAATTCGATCGAAATTACATCTTGCTGTGTGGACTTGAATAGTGGACCAGCATACAAGTCCAAGCAATAAAATTTACTTGAAATTTCAGATCCCTCTGATCGCAGCCAGCCCTTTGGTGAACTTCAAAACCACCAAAACAGAAACAAATATCAAGCCTTTATCACGAGACTTCTTCTCACCAACATTACGAGAACTTCTATCACCCGATTTATTCAAGGAAGCCGATCCTTTCCATTATTTACTCGAAAAATCGACGAATTTATCATTCAGGACTGTGGAACTCGTCAGACTGGAAGTAGTTCGTAGTTTGAGTATATCCAGGGATGGTGGAATTCCTTCGGTTTACCAGCCCTACGCCAAACTTCTATCGTCACTTTTGCCTTTTATTAATCGCCTCGACAAATTGGAAAATGCAATCGTAAGAATTCAGGAATTCAACTTGGCCCAGCATCGTGATACTTCATCGCTTGATCCTGAAATATCGACCTGGTTTTCATCGGATATTTTCTCAGACCCCAATCCGCCATTGGTGCTTATCAATAAACTACTAGACATGTCTGTAAGTACCGTCTCAAGCATACAAAAAAAATGGCGCTCTTCTGAATTGTTAACGTTTATATACCCATACTATTCGTGGTATTATGTTGAACTGATTCAGTTTTTTAGAACGTCATACGATATGAATATGTTGATTAATTTACAACGCAGTGTTGCCGAATTGCAGCAGATTAAAGTATCCACTTCCGCAATTCGTGAGAGTAAACAGAGGGGATGAGTTTTTATTCATCTCTCAGTCGTGATCTGAAATCAAATGTTTTCTCAAGCTCAGTTGATTAATTTTTTTTTTCAACAAGTTTGCCATTCGATCAAACTATTTGTTTAGGATATATAATTATGATGTAAGTTTTTTTTAGTAATGTAGAATTTGAATGAATTATACATATCTTATATTCTGATTAGTATGAGTGTTGTTTATAATAATCAAATTAAATTTTCTGTATTTCAATGTCAGTAAATTTCGACAAAATATTGGACGAAGGTAGATCGAAAGAGTAGGCAAAAATTCATCATCTGACAAAATTTCAAGTGCTAAAGTGTCTTTTTCGATTTTTGGTGAATTTTTGAAAATCAAATTGCGACCAAAAATGAGGGAAAAATCAAAATCTTACCAAATTGACCTAGAAAGCTGAAATTTAGGATATACCCTATTTTCGACCTGCCAAATCGATTGGAAACTGTTTCAGACCGTTTAGAATAGTTCTGGAGCCTCCAGCAGATTTTTGAAACTTGCAATTCCCACAAATTTTCATCAAATGGGGTAGGAAAAACAAAATTCATTCTGCAAACTAATTTCAATACGCTCGAAATCGACTGCAGGTGGATTTAAAGTCGTTTTGGAGTGTCCAGAGACTTTTCAAAAATTACTGGAGCCTCCAGTAGATTTCTAAAACTTGAATGGAGATGAGAAGCGTAAATTTACTCTGCACTCCAATTTTAGCACTCCTCTCTGAAGACGACTTCAGGTGGGTTCAAGTGATTTTGGAGCCTCCAGCGACTTTTTGAAAATTCCTGGAGTCTCCAGCAGATTTTTGAAACTTGAAATTTCAACAAAATTTCATCAAATGGTAAATTTGTAGATGATACGTTCAACTTGACAATCGTTTTCGGACTCCACAGGTCTTTTTTTGGAATATTTCATCCATCTCTTGATGAAATTTCACCTCAAAAACGTATCCAATACGACATCTAGGACTCGAATTTGGGTTCATTTTTTTTCATCAAGTCTCCGGCAACAGCAGCAACAATTTACATCGCTTCACCCCCTCCCTCTCAATAAATTCTTTGTCTCGTGTACCTATTTTTAAGCTATAGATGTTCCGTTTTTCGCGTCCGATATCTTCGTACATTAATTCGAAAAGACACGGAGGGCCCCTGTCCACCCTACTTTATGCGGTGTTTATCGTAAATCCGGAAATTTAATTTAGCCAACTCGTTAATTGCGATTCTTCGATTTTACTTCATATTCGTACACCCAGATGGCAGGCAGGTAGAGGGTAAACGTTGAAAAATGCAAAATGTCACTTAATATTAAAAATATAGCTTCGAAGCACGCTCTTTCTTCTCTTACGACCAAGTTTTTTTACACATTTGTTCATGACTTCGATAATATTACAACCTGCGAGTAAGCACAAAAAAGTAAATTTGTTTTTCTTTCTTTTTTTTCGAAAAAATGAAAATAAAAAAAAAACATCTGCACGCGAACTGGCTCGCCGACGAGATGGTACCGCATTAATCTCTCGGGCGGCGGTTACCGGTACATTTTCTATCAAAAATAAACGATCTCGGATACCGTTTAAGTATTATTTATTGTCGTCGTATTATCATATTCTCCTTTACTTCGTCGAACAAGCAAAGCAAAGCAAAGCAAAGGAGAAAAAAAAACCTTAAACAACGTTAAATTCTTCATCTCAACTCTCGAGCAAAGTACACGTTGCTTTCGAGCTTTTTATGATGCGCATATCGCTCGCCATAGATTAAATAAATATATTTACTCCATTAACGCCATCTCCTCCTGCTGCCTTCTATACTATCCCTGTATACGAAGCTCATTTTTATGTACCCGACATAACGATCGAATCTACCAACGTCGTTCCAGTCTAATTACTGGGTCGTTTTGTCCATCGATAACCTTCGTAATAGGTTTTGAATATTTATACACCTTGGTGCGATCTGCGCTCTCTAGTATCCGAATACGAGTAGATATAGCTGCTCGGTATAAAATTCATGTTGGCATAACTAAACTCGCTCTTGTTTGACAGCTTAGATTGACCGGCGTTAATTAAATTTATCCTCGTTGTAAATAAATAATAAAATAATACGCACCCATGTGAAACTTCTGACTCGACTCGACTCTACTCGAAACAAGGGAGAAAAACTTTAGAATAAACATCATCCAAATGTGACGTAATTATACACTTTGTGACGAGAATTGCATTACAAATACACATCCTTATACTCTTATATGAGTTGAAATATGTGACACGTTAATACGCTGATGGTAGTAGGATTCGCATCGTAGAGATACTTGACATGTAATAAGCTGACTAGACTATTTCCATCCGCTGTATATCTTTCGACTGAGTAATCTTGAAATATGAAACTCGTCGTCTTGGATAAGTGGCCATTGATTAGACCATTCAATTTGTGTATAACTTTCATAATATTATAAGACCAAGTACTCGTATTTTACCTATTCTGAAGAGATTGCTCTTTTTTCCCTATCTCATTCAGCACTACAAATGATATCCTCGAGTTGACGAGATTTTCAACTCTTAAGAGCCTGGTTCGTTATAAGTTACTTATTGAAAACAGACATGCAAGTTTTCCCCCATAATATACTTTCGGATTCCCTCTATTATATTTCTATTTTTTTTTCATCTGTGCCGAGTAAATTGTATCGAAATTCATAAGGAAAAAAGTTGAATGTACGGCACAATGGAATTTATTGTGCGCTTAAGAAATTACGTTATTGTAACAAAGAAAGTAATGAAGATATAATTCATCATCATCATCATCATCAACAAAATATTATTTTTGGGGGAAATGTTGCCTCATAAATCTCCTGAAATTTCACTTATCGAATAGAATTGACGAGACTAGGTTTGAATTTCAAACGCGACTTAATCGATCAATACTGAATGTATGATTGACAACGTCGCACCTGCAGTTTTGGGAACCAATTATGTACCTACTCCTACTAAGGAAAAATTAATAATGATGCTTCAAATATTATTTTCTAAACTTAAATTTGCTCAAAAGCAAAAACTTAAACTAAAACTGTCTAAATCAAGATAAATGTACTTGTATTGTAATAAAAACATTAACGAAATGCATAATTGGCAACATCGCTCATTGTAAGTAACTGCTACAGCTGATGATGCAGTGATGAACCACTGAACCAATTTTATGAAAAATGAAAGCTCACAAGCCCATCGCCGTTTCTGCAAGGGAACACGATCATCATGATCCAAAACTTTGCAAAACAATATTGAGCTTTCGGAAATTTTCACGGGGTGACTTTGCACAAAATTCATTAAAAATTGAATTTTTCAGGAACGGCTGAACCGATTTTGATCAAATTTGAGATTTCACAAGTATAGGCTACCAGTCGGACATTTCGACATCAGCGTCAAGTTCCAAAAGCTCAAAGCTTCCAAGTTTATTGAGCGACAAAACTCATTACCTAGAAAACGGCTGAACCGATTTCGATGAAACTTGAAATCTCATGTAGCCTCCGCCATTCCTGACGAATCGTTATTAAGAAGTGGATCTGTTTTCAAACGAATGGTTTACGTATAAATTGATTCAATTCTGAGTGAATTGTTCGTGAGAGTATTGATTCATTTAAGGGAATCATTCATGAACGAATTGATTAATTTTTTGAAAGAACCATTCGCGAACGAGTTGATCAATTCTTCAATTTATAAATCAATTCATTCGCGAATGATTCACCGAAAATTATTAAATTCGTTCGCGAACGATTCTCCAAAAACTAGGTAAATGAATCAATTCGTTCGCGAACGAGTCACTTGTACGAATCAATTCGTTCGTGAACGACTCACTTATGCGAATCAATTTGTTCGGAAACGAGTCACCTATTCTTAACCTATACGAATCAATTCGTTCGCGAACGACTCACTCATACGAAACAATTCGTTTGCTAACGAGTCACTTGTACGAATCAATTCGTTTGCGAACGAGTCACTTGTACAAATCAATTCGTTCTCGAATGATTCACCAAAAATTATTCAATTTGTTCGCGAATGATTCACTAAAAATTAGGTTGATGATTCAATTCGTTCGCGAATGAGTCACTTGTACAAATCAATTCGTTCGCGAACGAGTCACTTGTACGAATCAATTTGCTCGCGAATGATTAACCGAAAATTGATTAAATGAATCGATTCGTTCGCGAACGAGTCAGGAGTCACTTGTACGAATCAATTTGTTCGCGAATGATTCACCGAAAATTAGGTAAGTAAATGAATCGATTCGTTCGCGAACGAGTCACTTGTACAAATCAATTCGTTCGCGAATGATTCACCAAAAATTGAGTAAATGAATCGATTCGTTCGCGAACGAGTCACTTGTACGAATCAATTCGTTCGCGAATGATTAACCAAAAATTATTAAATTTGTTCGCAAATGATTCACTAAAAATTAGGTTGATGAATCGATTCGTTCGCGAACGAGTCACTTGTACGAATCAATTCGTTCGTGAATGATGCACCAAAAATGAGTAAATGAATCGATTCATTTGCGAACGACTCACTTATACGAATTAATTCGTTCGCGAACGAGTCACTTGTACGTATCAGTTCGTTTGCGAACGAGTCACTTGTACGAATCAATTCGTTCGCGAATGATTCACCGAAAAGTAAGTAAATGAATCGATTCGTTCGCGAACGACTCACTTATACGAATCAATTCGTTCGCGAATGAGTCACCAACTATTTATCAATTCGTTCGCGAGTGATTGATCTAGAAATCAATCGATTTGTTCAATCGCCAATCGGTTGTGAATGATTCGATTCGATTCGATTCACTTCGCTTGAAAACAGATCAATTCCTATACAATGGTTTCACCAAAAAAAAACTGAATCAATCGTGAATTAATTGTTCCATTTGCGAATGATTCATCAAGAAATCAATCAATTTATTTAATCACCATTCGTTCATAAATGATTCGATTCGATTGTAAACAGATCAATTGCTGTACAAATGTTTCAAAAAAAGTGACTCAATTTGTTCGTAAACGATTTGTATTTGAAGGAAAGTTGGTCTTCTCACGTGAGTGTTTTTTCACGAGTATGTGTGAATAAGAGCTCTCCCCTAAAATTCATAGGTTAATTAATATGGGGTGGAGATAGTGGGCTAAAATTGGTACATACACAAGTTGATTCTACTTAAGTATGGACTTCATTGAAGAGTTGGAACTAGAAAGTTCATCATTTTCAAGATTTTGTCGTATAGCTTTACTTCGATTTTTTCATATTTTGTAAAATGGGAGGCTCACCGGTATCACTTATTTTTTTACCGAGGGGGCTGAAAATTTCATGGCGTGATGTAAAGGGCTGTTTTTGAGAATTCAAACTCAGAAGCATGTTTCAAAATTCTAAAAAAATCAAAATTTGATTTCAATACCTAGGTATAAATTATGGTCAAGTTACGTGAGTTTCATGAGATGACACTCTTGTTCAATCTTGTTCAGTTATTCGGTCAAGTCGGAGTATTTCAGGTCGAATCGTATAGGTGCCTTGCAGAAAATTGAAAATTGCGAAATTATTTTCTCGTAGAGTGAACGAATCAAACAAACATTTGAGAGAATAGAAACAGAAAATTCTAATTTTTAAAATAATAAACGCTGCCTAGATACATCATACTCTGTACCTACTTTTTAATACGAATACATGCACGTGAGCACGAGCATTTGCAAAACATCATCAACTTTCTGCGCGATGAAAAATACCTCGAATATTTATCCTCGGTTTCGCAGCCTACACTCTCGCATACCGTAACCCATACACACACCTTGTCAATTAACTCACATATACAGAAATTCCTCGTTCAACTAGGGAAAAAGCTCATCATAAAAGCTTCAAATTACACATACACTATACTACACGGGGCAAATTGACAACCCAACATACACGTAGTGAGAATTTCTGCTTGAACAATGCATACTAGGACGCACAAGGCATAACCTATGCTAATTTTATTACCCGTCGTCGTCGACGAGCCACCAACTCGCTATCGCAGCAGTGTCGAATGAGTTGCATACTTCGTCGCTTAGGGTGCTAAATGCTTTTTACTTAATGCTCGTCATTTTTATCGAGCTAGCTGGCTGGCTCTTTTGAATGCGGAAAAATTGCCACATATACGATAAATTCGTCGTACTCAGCCAATTTAAAGGTGGAAAAAAATCCCGAGTATTTATCTCGATTCGAGTCTGTATAGAGGGATATATGTGCGCTGAAGATTGAAATAGGTACTCTTCGAGAGCACCTCTCGTATAGGTAATAGGTATACTTAACGCGCGGTAAATTATTCGCTCGCATCTCGCCGATTATAATCTCGATAAATTGGATTTTTATCTTAATTTTATTGCATATACGGGACGGTGTGGCGGCGAAACTCATAAATTACAATGGCTCGATCGTCTTTCCAACGTTCGTTTCCTATTTGTGACCAGGGCTACGTAAACTTTCTTATCTCTTCGCGACACAACCCCCTGTAGCGAAAAACCTCTCCTGCTTGGGGGATTCAAGCATTTCAGGGAGAAAATTCAAACTATACGTCTGTCTGATGTAGCTGGTTTGCATTTTCTTTCCTCGCAGAAGCCTCGGGATGGCGATTAATTGTGCAAGGTGCCCGATTAGAAATACGATATGGGTATTTTGGCTGCAGGCGTTTGTCTCTGTGGACTTTCCACTTTTGCCAAGGTCAATCGTGAAATAACTCGAGGTACATATTTTGGCGTTCATTTTATTAGAGCAAGAGCACTTTCAAGTTGGAGAAAATTTCAATGCTTCGAGCGAAACCTGAATTTATTCGTGAAATTTTCTTTGGATAAGAAACGTGACTTTTGAGGAGAAGAAGCTTTCAAAATTTTATCATCGCTGGATTTTTAATTAATAGAAGTATAATTTTGTTTCATTTTTGCCTTTTCGAAGTTTGATCGAGCTGAAAATATTCTAAATTGCCTCCAACTGTTCTTCTCTCACAAAATGTGGCAGAAACTTATTGGCAGTTGAAACTTCCAAATCATCCAGCCAAATTCTAGAAAAAATTTGCTCCATCACAACAAAAGACATATCATCTTGATCCTTCTCGTAAAACGGAAACATAACACATATAAATAAAATCTAACCCGGATTTTCCCTTCAATTCGTGGCGAATCTTTTAAACATGATATTCTGCGCCGAATCGAAGACAAATGATGTACTCACTACGACGATGAAAACTCTTCTAGAGAAAGGCAAAACCAAAAAAAAAAAAAAAATAATACGAGGAAAAAATAACCAATTATAAAATTCCTCTATCCATTTTACCGTTTCCTGTAGTCCATTAAAATTCACGAGCACGAAAATTAGATTTGATTTCGCGGCAATTCAGCTTTTTCTTCGAATATCCGCACTCGCTGGTTCCATTATATTATAAAATATCGAACAATGCGAATGCGATGCGGTAGCAAGACAACACGAGATGGTAAATAAATATGATTTAATTAACGAGATAAAAATTCAAAAGCACTCCGATTAAATTGCTTGTTCGGCGGATTTTCCAGTCTCGTCCACTCGACGGTGAAATTCACTTCGCTATTTTCAGCATGTCAATTTTTATTGGTTTCAATTTTTCTTGTGCGAACGGTTTTTATTCGAGAGATGTAGTAAACGTTGTTGCAAATTTGATTCCGTTTTGAACGGTTTTCTTTTCTTTTTCTCATCTGTGAACTCAAAATTTTTAGGCTATGGATGAAGAAATCGAAGTTGAGATGTTGTATGCGTACAAAGTGTGAGGGAATAGGTATTCGGATTGAATTGAGTAGAAACGCTAAAAAATTCTAGGTAGACGCGATGTGTATTTTAAAAAATGAAGAGGAAACGTTTGCTTCACGCGAGGAAAAAAGCTGACGAGGGAACCTTTTAAATTACCACCCTCTTTGAACGAAATCGATCCATAGAATCCAAAAAAGCTAGAAGTATTTGATGGGGATTTTCAGATTTTTCCAAGATTTTTTTCCCTAGAAAAATGAATCAGAAATTCAGAATGAATAATAACTTCAGTTCACCCTGCCCCTCTCCCAATCACTTCGAAAATGAATAATTTTAGGCCATTCTGAAACCTGTGAAGAATTTCCGATCATCCTCAGAAATTAGAAATTGATCTAAAGGCAACAAAAATGAACTTCAAGAATTTCTGCGAAAATTGTAAACGGTTTAAAGCTTATGAAACATTGCAAAGTTTGAGTCGAATATTGCAAAAACATCCAAAATAACAAAAAATGACTTGAAGTATCAAAAAATTAATCAAAATACGTCACAATAAAATGTAATTTGCAAGAATTGAAAAAACTGTAGAAATAGCACCAAAATTAGAGAAATTTTTCATAAATTTGATGGTAAAATAGCAAAATTGAGTGGAAAAATGAATTAAAAGTATTTATACTTACTTTGTGACATAAAAACAATAATATATAAAAAAAATTGAGAAAAATTTCCCAAAAATGTCTCTATAATAACAAAAAAATTATTTTGAAAATTTGAAAAATCTGTTTAAAATTTTCACATTTCAATCTCCCTCTCCCTATCATTTCGAAAATGACTAATGTTAGAACATTCTGAAACCTCTGGAGAGATCATCCTCACAAATAAAAAATTAATTTAAAGGAACCAAAAATGAACTTTGAGAATTTTTGCAAAATTTGTTCAAAAAATTTTAAAATGTCAAGGCTTATGAATAATATTGCAATGTTGGGGCCAAATATTCCAAAAATATCCAAAATAACAAACAATTGCTATAAAAGTATCAAAAAAACTAATTAAAATAGATGATCACAAAAAAATTTAATTTGCAAGAATTACACAAAAATATATTGAAAAACCTGTAAAAATAGCTCAAAAATCAGAGAAATTTTTCATAAAGATGGTAAAAAAAAATGAGAAACATTTTATAAAAATGTCTCTAAAGCCATAAAATTATTTTGAAAATTTGAAAAAAAATTGGTTAAAAATTTTCAATTTTATGAATAAATGAATCTTGCCTTTGCAAAAATGCATAAATGTATCATTTAGACTATCTTAGATAAAACGTTTGAGTTTTACCTTTTTATCAATTTTTCATCAATTTCACTTCAATTTTACCAATTTTTAAGTAATTTTTAATCCTTTTTTGTGAGAATTTTACAGTTTTTAGAACATTTTATGTTACTTTTTTGAGATTGCTTTTGAAGTTATGGTATTTGATTCACTTTTAACATGTTTTCTTGATTTAATGTACTGTTTGATCAACTTTTATCGTTTTTTAAAATATGTTTATGACATTCAAACCAAACTTTTGACAGTTTTTGCCCAATTTTTCTATTTTTTTCATCAATTAGCAAATATTTAAAAATTAGCTTTCGTACAGAAATTCAACTTTTGATAGGTTGCAGGACATCTTTTAAAACGCTCTGAAATTAACGGTCAATTTTTTGTCAACAGTGTCCAAAAAAAAGTTTTGAACAGAAATTTTTGATTTTTTCCTGAAATTGTGACCAATTTTGATAGATTGCGTAGCACATTTTTCAAAAATCTCAAAAATCATGACTCAATTTTGAGTTTGGAATTCTTATTTGGTTAAATTTTCTCCAGAATTTCAAGTATTTTAGCAGAAATATTTTTGAAAAATCTTCTTCTTCCTCGCTTGCCTGTATCCGGACATTGCAACTACAAAATCCCCTCAACCAGTTCCCTCCAGCTATCTCTGTCCTCGACCTTTCTTGTGCATTCTCCCAGTGACATTTTGGCAGCTTTCTTGATTAAGTCGGTGTATTGGGTGGGTGATCTTCCCCTTCCCCTCTTGCCTTCTATACGGCCTTGGACTGTCAATTTTACCAGGTTGTCCTGTCTCACGATGTGTCTGAAGTAGCGTAATATTAGTCTTCTGATGACTGTGCTTAGCCTTTCCTTCACGCCTAGTTGTTGAAGTATTGACCCATTTGTTCTTTTCTGGACCCACAATATCCTTAGCATGCGTCTGTAGCAGTACATTTCAAATGCGTCAATTTTATCTTGATCTGCCTTGCGTCCTGTCCAGGATTCTGTCGCATACAGGAAGATGGAGAAGACTAGCGTTTTTACAATTCTCAGTTTTGTGGCCTTTGTGATGTTGTGGCTTTTCCATATCCGGTCTAGCTTTCCCATTACTGTCTTTGCTATGGCCGACCTTCTCCTGATTTCTCCAGCTGAGCTTCCCTGATTTGTTAATAATGAACCAAGGTACTCAAAGTCCTATACAACCTCTATACCATCAATCTCCAATATTTCAGGTCTGTTCTTTTGCTCCCTATCAATTATCATTATTTTTGTCTTTCCTTTGTTGACCCTCAGACCTTCCTTATTGTTGGCTTCTTCTATTTTTCTGCGCATTTCCTTCATCTCATCTGGTGTCTCTGCGAGCAGGGTTGTGTCATCCACATATCATAAGTTTGACAATGTCTTTCCTCCAATTCTGACTCCCTTTTCCCAATTAGGGCAGTTCTCATTACCAATTCTCCATGTGCTTTGAAGAGAATTGGACTGAGTATGCATCCCTGTCTCACTCCTTTTGCTGTAAGGAAATGATTGGTGAGCTCTTCTTCAATTCTCACCTGTGCCTCGTTGTCCTCATACAGACTCTCCATGAGACTGACAAGGTGCTCTGATACTCCAAGCTTTTTCAGGTTTTGCCAGAGGATCTTCCACTTCACATTGTTGAATTCCTTCTTGTAGTCAATGAAGCACATGTACACTGGCCTGTTGAATTCTCTTGCCTAAGTCCAAAATTAGGTCGATATTTCTGTGATTTTTCCAAAGGTGTCAAGTAATACTTATATCAAAATAAATTAAAATCTCATGCGAATTTCAAATATTTCAGCAAAACTATGTTTTGAACATTTCTAAAGAATTTTGAACTCAAAATCGGGTGATGATTTCTGCGATATTTAAAACAGTGTCGTGTGGCTTTTCAAAATAAGTAAAAATTTCGGCAAAAAAACCGATAATCTCAATCAAAACGGTTTCTGAGCACTTTTAAAGATGTCTGAACCCTAAATCAAGTCAATTTTCCAGGTAATGATAATTTTTAAAAATCAATCACAATTCAAGTTAAATATTTCCTCGAACATTTCTGAGAAATTGTGAGTTTTCCGCTAATTCTTAACTCATTTTGATAGACTGCATTCATCTCGCTTCAAAGATCATTCCCTGTTTATCTTAAACTTTTCGCCAATTACCATCAACCCATATTTACCTAAAATTCGCACCTCATAAGGAAACCTCTCAACCGAAGAAGAGAAAAAAATCACCTCGACCTTAAAAAATGATAATCCGCTCGGTTCAAATTTCTCGCCGAATTAAATCTTGAACCCATTTTACTACAAAATGCCATCACACGACAACAAATTAATCCGCCAACACCCTCGTCAAAAAGACTTTTCTCTCTTCTGGTAAACTGCACGTATTATTCGTGCTAGACGCTAGACGTAGACGTATACCTACAATTCACTCGCAATTTAATCAAGCCCCCCGAAATTCGATAGAAAATTTAGCAAACTTTTCCAAATCACTGGTCTCGTGAATTATCGCGTCTACTACGTCTACGTCATCGTCACTTAAATTACGCCGCCTTTTTTAATGACAGACAACCGAACAGTTTCCTTTTTTCAGTCTACTCCCTTATTTCGATTAAAAGAGCGTATAATAAATTCCTCTCCGGTTCATGTGCACACGCTTGGCTACAGCTTTTTATCGTATCCGATGCTGAAAACATACCATACGCAGTAAAGAACCGACCCGCGACTTTGGAAAAAAAAAAGACGGGGTAAAAAACCACTCGTTCGCGTATAGACCAATTGACATGAACATATATACCTTCGTTAAATCCTTTCAAAGCTGCTTTCGTTTCCTGCTGCAAAATGTCTTAAATTATTCGCATCTTTTTTTCAACACCCTCCCACATCCTTTTCTCTACCTGTTTTCATCTCATCGTATTTTCCAATAGTCGACGATGGCTCGCGGCTATTTGGGAAAAAATCTCTGCTTTATTGTCCACCTACTATGTCGCTTTGATAGACCAAATACGAGTAGATGAGAGAGAATGAGAAGATTTCTATGCAGTATGAGAAAAGGTATCGTACAAGGGTTTCCGACCAGCGTCGTCGTCGTCGTTGGTTTTATCTACTACACTTTCATTAAACTAGTAGGTACCCATACGAGTAGATATGTACGAGTACATTTATCCTGTTGAAAATATCCCTTTCTGCTTTCCCATCCTAACACATGTAATCGTTTTTCCGATCTGGTACTTTACATCATACCATTGAGAATATAACATCAAATGGAGCGTTAAATTCAAATTATTCGCATACGTCGCCCTATATACGAAGCCAATTATCTTTTTTACTCCTGCAGTTCGTGTTGGCCAACGTGAAGCCGGTGAGGCTGTGTGATGGTTACTTCAGAGTGGCTTTTAATCAAAGCAATTTGAGAATTCACAATTTGCATTGCATGGTTTGAAGGCTTTTTTAAATGAAAAAAATTCCAAAAATACGACGTGGGGATCAATTTATACACAAACTGAAACCAAAAATAAAGTCGACTCGTTCGATTCCGTTCAATTTTTTTCACGAATCCTCTCAATTGTGAGTTAAAAATTCACGAGAAAGGGCACCCAGGCAAAATAAGTGAAATGCTCCTGTCCTCGGATTTTCGAAATTTCAATGAAACATTGTTGGGTACTTTTAAAAGAAATGTTGGACCCAGAAAATTTTCCCTACCCTATCAAGGAAAAAATCATGCATTGACGAGTTTTGAAGTTTTGAAGAAACAATTTTTTGAATTCACTCAAAATATATGGACGAAACATGAGATCTAGCCAGGGGAATTTTTTCAAAAATTTTTGCCCATTGAGAAACGAAAATTTGAAACCGCCATATCTCCGAACCTAATTCAGCACACGACATTTTTTTCTTTCAAAAAGGCACCCCCTCACCCAATTTTGGCGCCAAAAAATATTGACAATATGGGTATCGTTATCATTATGAATCAAACCCGCCGAACACGAATATGAAGTTAGATTTGCAGTTAGACCCTCCTAAAGGTCACATTGGGGGACCGGGGAGGGTTGTCCAAAAATTGAGTTTTTAGTGGAAAATGCGTCATTGTAGCCCTAATATTTACGCCATGATCAAAAGGTTGCATGGCATAATGAAGAAGTATTTTGTTTTACCAAAAAACTAAATTTTTCGCCATTGTATGCAGTAGTGGTGGGGTGAGGGGAAAATTTTTGAATGCACCCAACAATGTTTCATCAAAAGTTTAAGAATCCGAGGATAGGGACATTTCACCTATTTCAACCGAGAGTACCCTTTAAATCTTGAAGAAAGTACTTGAGAAAAATTTTGAGGCAAGAATATAGGATTAGGTATTTTTAGTGAAATAAAATTTCCCGGAAAATTCAAATACTCCGACAAAAGTGTTTTGAAGAATTTTGAACCCAAAATTGGGTCATGATTTTGGAGGTTTCTATACAAGTTTTATGCGACCTATCAAAGTGGGGTAAAAAAATTTGCGAGAAAAGCAAATATTTCAAAGAAAATGTTTCTGAGTAATTTTGAAGAATTTGGAGGAAAGAATTGGGTTATAATTTTCAGGGTTTTTGAAATTTCCATTGCAAACTATCGAAATGAGATAATGTAAAAAATTCAAATATTTCAAAAAAATATTTTTTGAGCATTTGAAAAAAAATCTGCTTTAAAATTGGATCATGATTTTTTTGATTTCTAAAAAAAAATGGCATGCAACGTTATTGTAATTGATTGAAAATTTGCGAGAAATTCAAATACTTATTTCAAAAAAAAAAGTTGTCCAGCGGAGCGCAGGATTCGAACCCTAAGTTGTTTTGAATTTTTGTAACAGTGGGGTTAGTAGGGACTGCTAGAAGAAGGGATTATGATAATTTTCTCCTAAGGTGGTTTTCTGAGAAATATTCCTTTGAGAAAGAACATTTTCCACATAAATACCTAGCCAGCTCTAGAATAGGCAATCCTTTCTACCTCAATGAACACAGTGAGAAGTTACTATACTATAAATAAAGAAAGCCTTCTCGAACCAATTACTTATGGTTTTTATTTACAGATGTTAGTGTAAAAGAAGTAATTGAGCATATTATACCAACTAATTACAGGTAAACTTATAATTAATCTGTGTGTGAGATAGGTACACAATACAAACTACCTATCTTCTAACTCTACGAGTAGGTGACTTAAAATACACACAGGTAGAACCTGGCAACTTATGATAAAGCGATTTGTAAACGACTTTCCATTTCTAATGCTGAGGTGATTAACACATCATCACCTAGCATTTGGTTTATTGGATTAATTAAAAGCAGGGTAGACAACACTAGTGTGAATACAGCATACTTGGCAATAGTATACTATGTAACATAAAAATAAGGAAAAGTATTCAGATGACATTTATGACGTCATCCTCATACTTCCTTGATGGCACTATGTAAGGGCGAACGCAACCCCAGTAAAAGAATTAAACAATTCACCTTAGATGATGAAGATACATATAATTTTACTGTACACTTTGCCTGCCTCTCCCTGGCGACCCCAATGCTAGTCACTTTGGCAGGTATGATTAGTAGCTCCATTTTTGTAGGGTTATCCATTCGATTGTCCGGATTTCAATCAGAGATGGGCCAATTAAGTACCGCGATCTTACGAGGAAATAAACAAAGTATCGCGTTTTATGTAGAAAGAAATCAAAGATACCATCCAGAGATGGGTATATTAAAAATAGGGAGTATGAAGCGAGCCATACCAGCCTTGTACACATTTGTCGCAACTGACGTTGATCCGGAGAGCTCGAGTGTCCTGGACCAAGTGATTTTTCTAGCATCACGATCCTTGCAACAAGGCTCGGATTGCGAGTACATTAAGTAGCTTATAGCTCCTCCCACAGGATGAGTACCATAACCCACGCTCATAAAAAGATTACACTAATAACTGCAATAGGCGAGCAGGGCATATCCGCTCATCACATTTTTTAAATTCATTTCAGAATGTTTTCAGTTTCTTGGAATTTTTGGATTTTTTGAAAAAGTAAGTTACCTATTTTCAGTTTAACTTTGGAATACCTATTTTTTGTAATTTTTCATTTTAAAAAATTTTTTTTTGTAATTTTCTGAATGTTTTTAATGTTTAAAAATAAATCGGTTTTTTCAACTTTTCAATTTTTTTGAATTTTGATCTTTTTGTTTTAGAGTTTACTAAATTTTTTCAACTTGTAATTTCTAAATTGAAGGGTGTAGATCTTATGAGAGAAATGGACAAAAAATTATTTTGATAATGTTATCAATCGATTGAGCTTCTTGAGCTTACAATACAACTTTTTAATAGAAAACAGTTAACAAACTTGAACATTTGGAAGGCGACTTTATTTTTTGGCCGATGCCTATTTTTAGAATTTTTGGAGCTGCACAAACCAACTACAAAAATCTAAAAATTATTGTGAACCCTGCTCTCTCTCCCCATCTAAAAATCATAATCTTCTCAATGGAAAATTGAAAATCTCATGTCATTCTTTTGATAAATAAAAAATAGAAACATTTTAAATCGATCTTATTAAAAATTAATTTTAGTTGAATTCAACCCCCTCCCCTTGTCTGAATAGAGATAACCTGCGCGCAACACTTTATTTCTTTGGAACGTGCCTATTTTGGAAATTGAGAGTCCAGCAACGTTTTGCCAAATTTGATATTTTTGACCAACATTTTTTATTCAACTTAAATTTTTGAAAGTTGAAATCTGTTGACTTTGATGGTAAATTCATGCGTAAATTTTTGAGGCGAGCAAAAAATATTATTTTGAGAAATTGTCTATTTTTGACGTTGAATGAGCTATATGGGGGTGATAAATTGCAAAAATTTGTGTATCTTGATAAATTTATCTCTGGAAGTTCATAAAACTTTTTGAGTAAAAAATTGTTCCGGAGGTTCGCAGTATTTTTTGTAACACCCTATACAACTAGACATTCGTGATCAAAATTTCTATAGACTGAAGATACTGAGTCGATCGATGGATATTCCATCTCATTAGGAAATTTTAACAAGTTTTCAAAATATTTTTTCTTCCTAAAAAACAACGTACTAGACCATAGGTAATCCACATCTCTTTCTTTCTCTTCTTTTTTCACGTGTGATTTTTACTCTTCTGCAAAAAGCAAACACATTTAGTTGAACCAAAGAGCGGGGAAATCATGCTCTCGTTGATTTATGGCAGAAAAAAGTCACACAGAAAGCAAACTCCAGCCAACTGATCCATCGTCGTGGTTCCAATGTGGCAAAATATACGGCTTGGAAGAAATAATGCAGTCACATTATACACAGCTATAGACACATCCCAAAGGACGTTCAGCTTTTAATTAAATTCCCCGAAAAGCTCATCGCCACCACCGCTTTGCCCGCAAAAAGACACGGAGAGAGAGAGACTCGCAGGAAAAAAGGCAACCAGCATAACGCAAACGTTTGCGATTTTTAAACACTCGACTTTTAACATGGTCGTTTATTCGAGCACTATAGCCTGGGGTGGCGCCGTGTACTATAATTAATTGGCGCGTAAAATTACGCGTAAAACGCAAATGTTTACGAGGGTAACGGATATTAATCAGTTAAACAAATTAACTTTATATCGAGAAGAATTACAGCACAGAAAAAAATGTATAAGAAAGAGCTAAAGCTGAAAAGGGTGGCATTGGCAGTGGTGAAAAGGGGATGAAAAAAATTTAAACGATATAGCTTTCGCGTCCTTTTCGCTGTGAGAGAGCATCGGTAACGCGTGGAAAAAATATAGAAGGAAAGATTTATTTGAAAATTATAAGCTCGCCGTTTTATCGCGTTCAAGCGTAATGTACTTTGGCACGCAGAATGTAACTAGAAACCAAATGATATGCGTTATCACCATTTGTGTATGTGGTGTACGTAGAGTAAAAAGCGTATAATAATATAAACGAGCTACACGAGGGTAGAATGAACTTGTTGCGTGCAGAGGTAGGCAACATGCCAAGCAATGTAGACGAGGACGACTAGGACGACGACGACCGCCCGACCGACCCGGACTAAAAGGATTTTTGGCATTTCTTGACAGAATAATTAGAATGATTTATGCAAATGGACTTTGGAAACATTGGAGAATTTATTCAACTCGATGGACTTTCGTTATAATTGGGAAGCTCGGGTGCTAATAAATTTACATATGTTTGGTATTAAGGGACTAGTTGGCTAGGGCTTTGAATGTTTCAGGTGTGGTATACAGGGTGTCCTGGCAAATATCGGTAATTAGTTTTGATTTATTTACGAGTGTAACCGGATACGAGATCGTTCGATCTTTTAAAAAATGTCCGAAAATTGCATGAATTGCACCAATTTCGACATGAGTGAGAAAAATAGTGCGTTTGGGGGACATTTTTTGAAAATGTCAAAACCCCATAGGACTCTCAGTTTTATGGTTGTACTGTTTGAGTTTTTCGCAAGAACTGCCCCACGAATTCCCAGTGCTCTGGCTAAGAGGTTCCCTTTTAAATGTATTTTATTGAAAATTTGATTGAAACGCCCCCTTCCATGTCTAATTAGATTTATCAATGATTCATTCATTCGCGAACGATTTTTTTAGCTCCTAAGTAAATCATTCATGAACATGAACAAATCATCTTCAATTCATACCAATAGATTTGATAAAGAGAAATTCAGCCACGTCCTTAGTAGTGATTCAAATTGTTGTCGAATGATTTTTCAATTTTGAGCAAATCGTTCGCGAACGAATTAAATACAGTTTTTGATGATTGGATTAAAACGGTCACGTTTCATCATGCTCATTTATATGGTACTTATCTATTTTGGTTTTTCAGTGATTCATTCGTTCGCGAACGAACCATTCGCAAAATTCAATCGTTCTCGAATGATTCGTTGATTATGAGTGAATCGTTCGCGAACGAATTGAGTACGATTCTTGATGATAGGATCAGAAACGGTCATGTTTCATCATGTTCATTAGGGTGGCCCTTATTTTCGAAGTTCGAATTTACCCCCTCCCAACCTCCGAAGTAGTGACCTCTGGTGAGAAAGTAATTCCCTATTTTTTATTTTTTCCATTTTCGAAAAATTCGGGAAAAAATACAAATTCACTGTAAAATTTTAAGATTTCAAGTTCTATTATCTCTAAAAAAATATCTTCTGAGTAGGGTATGTTGAATTTTCAAAAAAAATTGTACAAGAAAAATAATGAGCTGGTTAAATTTGGTTTGTTTAAAATTCAGTACCTAGCTTCTGGGAACGGATTTTACTTGATGCTTCGTTATTGAATGAGGGGGGCAGAGGACCAGGAATTCCAAGCTGGCCTCCAATTGACTAAAAAAAGTTCTTCAGTTGATTTTTTTTTGAGGGGGGGGGAGGAAAAGTGGGAAATTACCGATTTTGTGAAACAAAACTGTGAATTTAAAAAGTGAAATAAGGGATAAAAATGACATTTTTTAGGTTTAAAAATTCTTCACTTTATTCTACTTTTAAAAATTCTTATTCTTCTTTTTCGAAAAAGACAAAAAGATGAATAGATGAAAAGACAAAAAAAAAAGAAAAGACGAAAAAACGAAAAGACCAAAAGCCCAAAAGACAAAAAGACGAAAAGACCAAAAAGCAAAAAGACGAAAAGGCGAAAAGACGAAAAGGCGAAAAGACGAAAGGACGAAAAGACTAAAAAAAAGACGAAAAGATGATGGTAGACGAAAATACAAAAAGACAAAAAGACGAAACGAAGAAAAGATGAAAAGATGAAAAGATAGAAAGACAAAAAGATGGAAAGACAGCAGAAGGAAGGAAAGACAGAAAGACTGGATGAAAGAATGAATTAATAAAAACATAAAATAAAATTTCAGTATTCAGTTCAGTATTTAGTTCAGCATCAGTTCAGTTCAGTATTCTGTCCAGTTCATCATTCGTTTCAAGTTCCAATGAAAGATGTTTGAGGGTTCAAATAAAAATTTTTAAAAATTTTTTGAGCTAAGCACGTTAAAATCTTGAGTTTTCTCACTAAAAAACCAAAAAAAAATTCCCACCTAGTTTAAATAAGAGCCACCCTATTGAGCACACATGCATGCTTGGAAAAAAAAGGGCACAACTGTAGATCTATTAACGATATTTGGAGCTCATGATGTTCGAAAAAATTTGACACCCCAACCCCCTCCCCACCTGATCACGTATGTAATTCATTTTTCAAGAATCTGGAAGATTGGAGAAATTGGTCTGGAACACCTAGAGAAGACATAGAAAATCATTTCCAGAAATGAGTGTACACCCTGTAGAAATTTCAATTTTCAAAAAGAAAGAATAAACAGGCTCGATCGATGCGAGGGCTAAAACTTTCGAAAATTTGTATTTTGAGGAGTGAAAAAACCATGTTTAAAACGATGTTTTTTAAGCGAGACTATTTTTGGTAGGGCTTTGAAATTTTAGAATTTGAATAACTTTTTTCCAGGAATTCCTAACATTTCGTGATAAGGGAAATGAGGGGAGGGGTGACACGTTTCAACTATAATTTATCGCAAATGAACAATAATTATGCATTTTAATTCAAACAATTACTCAAATACACAAAATGAGCTATATTAGATTTTTTAATGTAAAGTACGGATTTCAGGTGCTATTCTAATGAGGAAACTTGGTTTTCTGGGGAGAATCATTCGTTCGCGAACGATTCGAGTTCAATTTCTTAATTATGTGGGTGTAAATAGCGTGACGAAACTTGACACACTCAATCCTCTCTCGAAAAATTGAACTCAATTCGTTCAAATAGTTCATCTTTAAATAGGCAACTACATACTTCAAAGAACTGCAGGTATCTGTTGACTGTTCTCATCTGAAAATTATCACCCATAAAAACGACTATAATGTGTTGACGAATTGAAGCAATAAAACATCGTTTTTCCATTAATTTGACAAGCACCCGAGCATTTCATGGGGTATAAAAAAAAACTAACAATTATCGCAATTTCACAAAATATTGTGAACTTTCAATCATTCGGGTTAACAAAAAGTTGAAAAAAAGAGAAAACCGAACGACTATGGCAAAATCTTCGACAATTTATAAATCGTTGGCAATTTTTGTTGGAGTAAGTAGAGATAAAAAATTTAACTTTTATTCTACCCATAATTCGGGAATCTTCATTTTCAAAGTGAACGAATTTACTTCCAGGTCAGTTTAATAGTTTGTATAAAATCTGACCCAACCTCCAAGATGATTGAAACAACTGAGGAACATTTGCCACGAGTATACAGGCAAGAATTACAGCAATTCCTATCACCCGAAATATTTGCACAAGCCGATCCATTCCATTACCTACTAGAAAAAGCAGTGAAATTATCATACGGCTCGTTGCAATTGACGATCATTGATTTGAATCGTGGGTTAACCATGTCAGTTAAAAATGAACGATTTCCTCCTGCGTACCTGCCATACGCTAATCTTCTGTCGTGTCTGCTGGAATGCATTTTTCGCCTCCATCGTGTGACAACTGCCATCAAGGATATACAAAACCCCAAGAAGAATAATCCATTCTCCTCACAAATGGATCCCCCTACGTCCGATTCCGATCCTCAACATCCGAACAACCAGTTTTCAATGTTCGATCCCGAACTGAGGGCCTTATACTCATTGGATATCTTCACAGATACCAATCCTCCGTCAGTGCTTGTTGATAAATTGATACGCATACCGGTAAATAGCTATTTGAGAGTAGCAAAAAAGATGACTACTGCTAAAAAAAATGTATTTGTTCTTAATTTTTATGACTGGTATTCTGTCGAACTAAGTCGATTTCTACTGGGGAGAGAAAGTGGCAACGTTGTTAGAAATTTACAGCGTCATGTTGCAGGAATGCAACTACTCGTGTCCTCTTCGACGGTCAATTTGAATAAACAGAAGTAGCGACGATCCTGAATCACAAATTCCAAAATACACAAATCAGAAACTATCTTCAATTACTGTATCACCATTACTTAATAAAGATTTCTCAATGTGCCCTCTTCCTTCCTTGATAAAATGTTAAATAGGAATGCTTTAGAAAGTTTATACTTACAGAAGATTCGACTGTTTCTACGAAAGAATACTAGGTCGGGGTAAGTTGAAAACTCGTTTCTGGAGGTGCTTAGAGAAATTTTCTTCCTGCCCAAGTCATCGAATCTTAAAACAGTTGAGCTTTTAAAGAGAATCATTTTGGAGAATGAAATTTTTGAAAAAGCTCAAATCCTTTATTTCAAACAAAACAAATAGATGTACCTACCTAAATTAGAAATTTTTTGTCGAAAATAATTCAACAACATGAGTGTGTAAAAAACATTAATCAAAAGCACTTTTTAAAAGGAAAATAAGAAAAAAATCATAATAACGATGGTGAAAAGTCGTGTGTTTGATCAGTGGCGAAAATTTATTGATCATGACGAATGAATGAATCACCGAGTTTATTCGTTCAAGAACTATCGGCGGGTCCTTCAAGAACGACTGAATCACTTTGAAATCAAAACATATGTATTTTACACGATGATACAAAACGAAATATTATTCAAACTACCAATAAAAATTGTGAATGATTCGTTCGCGAACGATTTCTCCAAATTGGTAAAATCGTTTGCAAACGAATGAATCATTGAAACACCGAGACAAAATTTTCCAAATTAGATTGAAATTTCTTAGATAATTATTGTAGTTCACCAGCCATGTTTTGTAACTGTAATTTATCAAAAAAATCTCAATTTTTCCCATTCGAGGCACATAATTATTCTTCCCAACTCATTGGTCAAATTTTCAGAAATGGGGGACAGGCTGATATTCCTTGCCCCCCCCCCCCCACTAGATACGGCCCTGTTGTCATCGTTAAAACAATAAAACGTCGTTTATCGAGGAGTAAAAACTGCATTTTCTATTTCTAATGTGGGAGAAGAAAAGAATACGAAATGTTCTACATTAACGCGATAGGTAATTAAATTTTCAAAAATAAAATTGTCAACCCTCCCTCCTCTTACGCCATCTTCATCATCCATCATCGTAATTCGCATCTATATATTAAAATTATGACCGAATTCTTTTGACTCTGAGATCTCAGCAACGGCTGAACCGATTTTGATCGATGAAGTCTCAAAAAAAAGCTTTTGACCCGTAGATGTGCAGGTTTTTATCAAAAGTTCAAAAAGTTGCCCCGAAAAGCTCAAAAAAGCTCAATAATTGATTTTAGCCTTTACGTAGCGCATTTGACGTATATGCAGTAGTACGTATATTATAACTTGAAAGAGCATCAAAAGAAGTTACATGTTGAAGAAAAAAGTTTACAAAAAAGTTGCGCCTTAAAGCTCAAAAAAGCTCAATAAATGATTTTAGCCTATACGTAGCGCATTTAATGTATACAGATAAGTACGTATATTATACCTTGAAAGAGCATTGAAAGAAGTCTAATGTCAAAGAAAAAAGTTTACAAAAAAGTTGCGCCTTAAAGCTCAAAAAAGCTCAATAATTGATTTTAGCCTATACGTAGCGCATTCGATGTATACACAGTAGTATGCATATTATACCTTGAAAGAGCATCGAAAGAAGTCAAATGTTGAAGAAAAAAGTTCACAAAAAAGCTGTGCCTTAAAGCTCAAAAAAACTGAATAATTGATTTTAGCCTATAACGTAGTGTATTCGATATATATAGAGAAGTACGTATATTATACCTTGAAAGAGCATCAAACGAAGTCTAATGTTGAAGAAAAATGTTTACAAAAAAAGCTGTGCTGTAAAAAGCTCAAAAAAGCTCAATTATGACTGGATTCTTTTGACTGTCAGATCTCAGCAACGGCTGAACCAATTTTGCTCGACGATGTCTCAAAAAAAAGCTTTTGACCCGTAGATGTGCAGGTTTTAATCAAAATTTCGAAAAGTTTCGCCATAAAGCTCAAAAAAGCTCAACAATTGATTTTATCCTGTACGTACGTAGCGCATTCTATATAATACACAGTAGTACGTACATTATACCTTGAAAGAGCATCGAAAAATTCAAATATTGGAGAAAAAAGTTCACAAAAAAGTTGTGCCTTAAAGCTCAAAAAAAGCTCAATAATTGATTTTAGCCTATATGTAGTGCATTCGGCATATACAGAGAAGTACATACGTATATTATACCTTGAAAGAGCATCAAATGAAGTCCAATGTCAAAGAAAAAATTTTACAAAAAAAGTTGTGCCATAAGCTCAAAAAAGCTCAATAATTGATGTTAACCCTATACTCAATGGTTTCAACATATACAAAAAAGTATGTATATTATATACCTTAAAAGAGCATCACAAAAAGACAAATCTTGAAGAAAAAAAGCTTACAAAAGTCTGTGGTCAAAGCTATGTGAAAGCTTGAAAGTTTTAGCCATGTAGTATTTGATCTTATTTGATGTGTAAAAAAAATATACAGATTGTACTTTGATAGATCATCATGAAAAAACCATTCTAGACAGTAAAAAACTTTGGAAAATTGCCAGCAAAAGTTCAGGGAATGTTTGAAAGTTCATTATAACAGTTTTTTGTCACAGCAAGATCTCTGCAACGGCTGAACTGATTTTGATAAACAGCCACTTGATAGAAAGGTTTTAAATAATAGATATGCAGGTTTATGTTGAAAGTTCAACAATTTTCACCATGAGCTAAAAAAGCTCAAAACACCATTTACTAAATTTTAAAAGGTGAAGTGAAATTACAACAAAAAATTGATTTTAACTTGGATCTTTCAGGGTATGCAACATAAGTATTTTTGTCTACCCATTAAAAATATGGCCTAATCAATTATTGAACTTTTTTAAGCTTACTACACAATTCTTCATACTTTCAACATGAACTTGCACATCTACACTTTGAAGCCTTTCTATCAAGATGTTGTTATTTTAGGTGAAATACCACATGTCACTAAGTTTTGAGGTTTTGCTTAACTTTTTTTTAGAAATTTTCAAATGTTGATGGTAAAAGTTAAAGTAAAGCTCAAAATTTTGTGACATGCAATATTTGACCTATACTCTGCGTATTTGATGAATACACAGAAGTAACTATATATTATGTATGTACTTTGAAAGAGCTTTACAAAAAGATAAATCTTGGCAGGCTTTAGAGAAAATTTGTAAAAGTTTAACACAGAACTTGAAAAAGGTGGATATAAGCTTATTAAATATATAAACTGCTGAACTGATTTTCATGAACAAATGTATCAATAGAAAGCTTTAAAGTGTAGGTGTGCAGGTTTATGTTGAAAGTACAAATAGTTGCATTGTGAGCTGAAAAAAGTTCAATAATTATTTTGAAAGTTGACTGTAAAAGCTAAGCAAAAGCTCAAAATTTCGTGATAGGTTGAATGGTGATTTATAAAATTCCCATGAATCATGGAGACTTCATAAGTAATCATCCACAAAAAAAGCATCATGGAGGCATTGAAAATTAAAATTTACAAAGTACCCATGTATCATGGATACTTCGTAAGTGATTAATTTGTAAAAGTTAAGAAATGAAACCAGGACTTTTTGCCAATTGTTGGAAAGAAAGGTAATACTTTTTCGCAATTTTTATTGGAAAATGGGACATTATTTTGATTTTTGATGAGAATGATTGAGTGTTTTTAGAATACGTATTTGGAGAAAAAGCAATGCTTCAGGGTAATTTATGGTGAGAAAAGTTGAAAGTAAGTACCTATTGGCATTTTTTTGCGATAAAACAAACTTTTTCTTTTAATTTTTGAAAAAGGCACATTATCTTTCACAATTTTTGGTGAAAAGCAAGAATCACAATGTTAGCGAAGAGAGTTTTTTGAGAATTGGATATAAGCAAAGAAGCACCATTTCATGACTTTTCAATAATTATGTATTGAGAAAAAAGTAAAACTTTTCAGTGATTATCAATCAATAATTTCTGGCAAAACAGGTAGATTTCTGAACAATTTTTTGGGGAAAAAAAGTAACCTGTAGATTTTTTACAAATTTTAATAAAAGCAAGATTTTTTATCAATTTTTGCCAAAAAGCAAAATTTTGACAATTAAAAAAAAAAGCTTTTTGACGATAATTGTCAAAAAAATACCTTTTTGCAATTCTTTTTGAAAAAGTTAAGCTCATTTTTTCAAGTACCCACATACCTATGCTATATTTTGAGAGAAGATAATTCTTTGATAACAAGAGGTTCCAAAGCTGATTTCAAAGTTGAAGAAGCATTAAAAAATTTTGTATGTATACACTTCAATGGTATGAATAGCAGGCACGCAATGTACACATGAGATTATAAGCTTTATGAGAACATATTGTACTTTAATACATACAACGTTCAAAGTTGATTGCAAAGTTTGGGAAGGTGCAGAATTGGACCCAAGCGTCAAGCTGCAAAGAAAATATGGGTAACCTGCCATTTATAAAGCCGAAATTATAGGAAAGACACTATTAGATCAATCACTGAAAAGGTGTTTAGTAATCAACTTATTTGCCTTATTGCAAAAAACGCATGTGTTATCTGCACAAACAGCTTCATACGAGTACATAAAAATATTATTCTTATACTTCCAAAAAATCCAAAAGTTGCATGAAAAGTCAAGCGAAAACTCAAAATTCAAATACATTTTTAAATACCTACCCATGTACTTATTTTTTTCCAGTAGTTTTAAAGAATTTGCACTAATTTTGAAAAAAATTGTGATCATTTTAAGTATTAGTTAGTGAATTTTTACAATATTATACATTCACGTTTTGAAGAATCGCGCAGTATGCGCGATTAACGGGTTTGCTAGTAATTATTTATTTGTAAAGAAACCCTTTTCATTTTCTTCACCCAAAGGGTACCCCCGGATAAGATAGGCAAAATGCCCTTAACCTCGGATTTCGATGAAACTCACAGGGCCAGGGTATGTTTAGTACCCCCAAAAAATAATTTTGGGCCCATAGCCCGCTCCCCAACCCACCCCCCATCAGTCAGGGGGGCCAAAAAACGCGTTTTTCAGGGGGAAAATTCTGTATCAGCGCGTAATTAAGATAAATTTATTCTGTAAACGAAAATAGTTAGAGGATACATGGGGGTACCTCCCTGAATTTTTTCAGAATTTTTCATCGCATGGAGGGAGAAGGGGGGACAAAAGAAAACTTTAAATCGACATTACTCCGCAACGAAAAAACATACCAAAACGATTTTTTCGTCAAATATGTATCTTTAGGTCTATTTTCTATAGAAATCATCACCCGACCATTTGGAGTGGTGGGTCAAGCTCAAATGCTCAAAAAACTCTCAAAAAACCACGTTTTTTACGTTTTTCTCCAAAAATATGGACAAATGGTGGAAATTGAAGAGAACCAAGTTGTTCAGCGTGAAATTTTACCTCAGAATTGTGTAATTGAAAATTCATTTATACCGCGTGATCGTAAAACTACACACGCAGCAGTATTTGTGCTTATATCAAGACTAGAGGGCTACGCCCCCTGAGCCGCTTCGCGGCTCCAACCCCCGGCTCGCGCCCTCGCTTCGCTCGGGCTGCTCGCATGGCCCTCGCTTCGCTCAGGCTTTACCTCTTCCTTTCACTCAACAGCTCGCGCCCTCGCTTCGCTCGGGCTGCTCGCCTGATCTTCACGTTGCTCAAGCCTCTTACTCTTGTTTTCATACAGTCATAAAAAATGTAACTAAGAAGCTCGAAAACAAATGAAAGAACCCTCAAGAAATAAGTTTTTTGGATTTTTGACCGAGGTCCACCACTTCAAAAAATTTGAAAAAAAATACCTATGTACTTTGGTTTGCACCACTTTTAGGTTTAAAGTAATAGCAGATTAAAATTATTTTCTTTTCGGCTTTTTGCCTGGCATACAGTCCATGAAATTTGTAAAAAATCTACGAATTCACCTTCCCTATTTCTATACACCACAGAAGTTTAAAATTCTATTTTTTTTTTTTTTTTTTTTGGTTCCCCAAAAGATACTCTGCGATTTATTAATTTGATAACATATTCTTGAACATATGAATATTTTCAAAATTTGGGCTTTAAAAAACCTATTCACTCAGTGATGGGATATCAAAATTGTATTTTCCCCCTTATCTTCGATTTTAGAAGCGGGAAATTCCCCACTTTTTCCGACAAAAATTCATGATATTATTTCCCTTGGTTTTCCCATTTTTTTGAAATTAAAATTACGAAAAAAGTACCTACTAATAAAAAAACAAAAAAAGAAAAAAGTGAGGAAAAAATAAAAATCACAACTGCTAATTTTAAAACTTTGGTATAAAAAATGGTCCGATATTATTATAATTTTTTTAAGAGTAAAGCCACTCAAATCTCAAAATCTCTTCACTTTCTCACTTTTTTGGTCGAAATATCAAAATTTCATGCATTTTTTTCTCATTTTGAGAATCAATTTCTCATGTTTTTTCCTATTTTACAATTTCCCACGATATCTCATCACCGAATTATTCACTTATCACAACAGGGGCACCCTTTAATGATTTTTTTCTTGAGTGATAAGTAAAAATCTATTTCAATATGAATAAGATTTCAAACATTGTTTTTTCAAGTTCTTAAAATGCAGACGAAATATTCTAAAATCTGATGTATCTAATATCTCTATCTATCCTTTCTGTGTTTCCCAACTCACCCCCTCCCTCCCTTCCTTCCTTCGAAATGCAAATTCAGAGTTCATGGTGCATAATGTATACATGTATGTAGGTATGTAATGTATGTAAGCCTATGTGATCTGGTTTTCGTGGAAATTGTGTACAATAAGGCTTGGCTGTTAATTATTGTCTTATTCATATCATTGATGCATGTGTCTGGTGTTGTAGAGTGTTTGGAAACGGCAAAAAAAATATACATTGTATCATGAAATGCTTTAAATCAAATGTAGGGTGAAGAGGAAGAGGCGATTTTTTGTATTGTTGTGAGATACCACAGTCAGGTATTCGCGAAAGAGCCACAGAATACTCGCCAACCAAACCGGTTTTAGTGCATGATGACATGTTGAACATCCCTAAACGTTCCAAAACGTCGTTTTACTGGATTCGGCTGTATAAGTTCTCAACTTTCAACTCGCTCTAGAAGCTTTCCTAATTAACTTTTCAAAGTTTTTAGATTTTTCCTGACAACCTGTTATCCACACCTTTCCACACCCCAAGTTTGAGCTTTCTAGCTATCATAGTTTCTCTAATAATTTCTATCACCCAGTAAGTAAGTAAGTAAGTAACATTCGGCGATATATATATTGATAGCTGAAAGGGTAGTCCTGGGTAAAATAGGTGAAGTGCCCCTGTCCTCGGATTTCTGAAATTTTGATGAAACATTGTTGGGTACCATTTAAAAAAATGTCGGAGCCAAAAAATCCCCCCCCCCCCCCCCACCTCACCTCCCTTGCTCACAATGGCGAAAAAACACATTTTTCGGGGGAAAAAATCATGCTTCAACCGTTCAACGGGTTTTGAAAAAAAATCTGTATTCACTCAAAATACTTGAAGAAGATATGATTCTAGCAACGTGAATTTTTTTCAAAAATTGTTGGCCCCCCAGTGGAGAGATATTGACGAAAGATAATTTGAAACTGCCTTATCTTCAAACCTAATTCAAGCACATGAATTATTTTTTTATTTTTTTTCAAATTTTCCCTCCAGGCTAACCATCTTCAAAAACTCAAAAAACACTCAAAATTATGTTTTTTTTTGTCACGGCACCACTAAAAAAAAAAAACGATCTGTAATATTGCATTCTGGCCTCCAAAAACAATAGAAAACCAACTAACTTCTTTAAACTCCAATTTTTTGGCCATAGGCAGGCACCCCTCTCCAAATTTTTGGGCGAAGGTAGATTGACAATATGGGTATCGTTATCATATGAATCGAACTTGCTGAACACGAATATGACGTTTGATTTGCAGTTGGACCCTCCTAACGGTTACATTGGGGAGAGGGGAGGCCCAAAAATTAGATTTTTTGTGAACACTGCTTCATAGCGCTATTTACGACATGCAACTTCTTAATCAAGGTTTTCTTGAATATGCGAGTTACCAAGTACATTGAAAACATCATAGGTAACCTACCTACGTACCATGTAGTAGATTGGGTAGACGAAAAAAAAACTGTATTTTTACACATTTCAGCAAAAACCGTAATTTTGAGTTGAAAGTTGTATAGAAAAATTCTAGCTCCAGAAGTGCCCCTAAAGGGAAAACATGCGACCTCAAAGTATGGGTATTTTCGAAAAAACTTTTTTTTTCACCTGTAGCCCCTGTACCCAATTTGTTTTGAGAAAAATGACGACCCAGTCCTAAATAAATATATTTGAGATTCTGTGTCCATTCTATGCTATAATTTTCAATTGTTATTGCCAATTTCGAAGAATCGTCAAAAATTTAGGAATTTTTGCAAATCTTTCTCGATTCTTTGAAACCTAAGATATTGGCACCACCGCGTTCCAAAATATTTCCTCAGTTTCAGAAATATATTATTTTTCAATATTTTTTCGTCATTATAGCGAAACTTTTGCGAAAAAAATATTTTCAAAACTCCAACTAGTAATACCCCCCCCCCCTTCCAAAAAAAAAGAATTACAAATTTTCAATCGCTCAATAGAACTCTAAAAGTGGCCTTGGATTGTGCTGGCAATAGCATAGACCGACTCAGAATCTCAAATATACCTATGTCCTTTCATTATACTGCCTCCTCCATTATATTTTGAGTAAATACAGATTTTTTTTCAAAACCCGTTGAACGGTTGAAGCATGATTTTTTCCCCCGAAAAATGTGTTTTTTCGCCATTGTGAGCAAGGGAGGTGAGGTGGGGGGGGGGATTTTTTGGCTCCGACATTTTTTTAAATGGTACCCAACAATGTTTCATCAAAATTTCAGAAATCCGAGGACAGGGGCACTTCACCTATTTTACCCAGGACTACCCTTTCAGCTATCTTGATATAAGCACAAATACTGCTGCGTGTGTAGTTTTACGATCACGCGGTATAAATGAATTTTCAATTACACAATTCTGAGGTAAAATTTCACGCTGAACAACTTGGTTCTCTTCAATTTCCGCCATTTGTCCATATTTTTGGAGAAAAACGTAAAAAACGTGGTTTTTTGAGAGTTTTTTGAGCATTTGAGCTTGACCCACCACTCCAAATGGTCGGGTGATGATTTCTATAGAAAATAGACCTAAAGATACATATTTGACGAAAAAATCGTTTTGGTATGTTTTTTCGTTGCGGAGTAATGTCGATTTAAAGTTTTCTTTTGTCCCCCCTTCTCCCTCCATGCGATGAAAAATTCTGAAAAAATTCAGGGAGGTACCCCCATGTATCCTCTAACTATTTTCGTTTACAGAATAAATTTATCTTAATTACGCGCTGATACAGAATTTTCCCCCTGAAAAACGCGTTTTTTGGCCCCCCTGACTGATGGGGGGTGGGTTGGGGAGCGGGCTATGGGCCCAAAATTATTTTTTGGGAGTACTAAACATACCCTGTGAGTTTCATCGAAATCCGAGGTTAAGGGCATTTTGCCTATCTTATCTGGGGGTACCCTTTGCGTCATCAATTTACCCTCCTTTATCAATAAAAAAAAAGATTCACGTTAACATAAATTTTTAAATCTGGTTCATCACATTCTTAACCAATTTTTTTCATGAAAAATAATTGTAGGCCTATTTTATTATTTACACGAAATTAGCATAATTATTATCAAATTCACTGCAGGATCAACATCTCGTAATAAGGGAAGGGGGGGTCACATGTCTCAACTATAATTTATCGGAAATGAACAATATGCATTTTAATTCAAGCTTCAGACACTGGAAAAGAAGACTTACTTCAGTTATAATATAGCAAAATTTGGACTTCTGATTCCTTTCCAAAAATATGGAAAACTGCAACAATCATTCCAATATTAAAACCTGATAAAACCCCAAATCTTGCATCTAGTTATCGCCCCATCTCCTTAACTTCAGTTCCTTGCAAAATACTTGAAAAAATGGTTATTAAACGACTTAATTGGTATATTAATTCCTCAAACTCTCTTAGCATTTATCAGAGTGGCTTCAGAAAGGAAAGATCTACCCTAGACCACCTCTTTAGTCTTCAAAAAGAAATTAGTTCAGCCTTCCAGAATAAAGAAAGTGTTCTTTCAGTCTTTTTTGATCTTGAAAAGGCATTTGATAAAGCCTGGCATTATAAAATTCTCCAAAAATTACATTCCATTGGAATTAGAGGACATTTAGCCTACTTTATTCAAAATTTCTTAACAAACCGTACTTTTAGAGTGAGAGTTAACAATACATACTCAAAATTTTTTGACATTGAAAATGGAGTCACCCAGGGTTCAGTTCTTAGCACAGTCTTATTTATACTTTTGATTGATGACATTTCCAATGTTGTTTCTAGACCCATTTCTCTGAGAATCTTTGCTGATGATATAAACATTTCCTTTCGTTCAAACAATATTCAACTAGCTCTTCAAGTAATCCATGAAACCCTTGAAAAAATTGAATCATGGGCAGATTCTAATGGTCTAACCTTCTCTGAGTCAAAAACCCACTGTATACTTTTCACCAAAAAAAATAAGATTCCTCCAGATCTTATTCTCAACTTCAAAGGACACTCTTTAGAATTCAAAACCACTACTAAATTTCTTGGCTTAACTTTTGATAGAAAACTAAATTGGACTCCTCATTTTCTAAAAGTAAAATCAGATATCATGAAACGCCTAAATCTGTTGAAAATAATCAAAAACGCCAAGTATAATCCATCTCGCAAACTCCTACTTCACTTGTATAAATCTCTAATTCGCAGTAAAATTGAGTATGGAAGCCCATGTTTTGCAAATATCTCAAATAAAACTTCTAATATCCTAAAAACAATTCAAAATTCAGCCCTAAGGATCTGTTTAGGAGCCCTCTATTCCTCTCCAATAGATAGCCTTTATTGTGAAGCAGCAGAATTACCCCCAGATCTTAGAAGAACTCTCATAACAAACAAATTCATCTCAAATGCATCCACCAACCCTTCCCATCCACTCCAAAACTCAATTAACCCACCTAACCCCCAACATTTTGATCATATAGAAGGACCCATTTCTAATTTCATCACTATGTTGAATGATCTTCAAATCAATCCTAAAACACTCATCCAACAACCAATATCATATCCCCCTTGGCTTCTAAAGCCCCCTCAAGTCAATCTACAGCTTATTAACTACTCAAAAAATAGCCACTCTCCATTAGTAATAAAACAGAACTATCTTGAACTCTTATCAGAATACAAAAAATTCAATCTTTGCTTTACAGATGGATCAAAAATACCAACACTTCACACAGGATATGCCTACTCTATAAATGATAGAATTTCAAATTTTAAAATCCATAACTGTTCTTCAATCTACACTGCCGAACTCACAGCTATTTTCCACTGTCTCTGTGATATACTCACTTATGAATCAGAAAATAAGTCCTTCTTAATTCAAAGTGACTCCCTCAGCTCACTAACTGCTATCCAAAATATTTTTTCCGATCACCTTCTAATTCAAAATATTCATAAAACTCTATTTGACTTACAAAATTCAAACTTCTTCATACAGTTTATGTATGTACCCAGCCACGTTGGAATCTTAGGAAATGAAATTGTAGATATTAATGCAAAATCTGCCACCACCGTTTCTTCCCTTATATTTATCACAGCTGACGACCTCAAATCTATCTTCACCCAAAGCACACTTAAGAAATGGCAAAACTTTTGGTCCCTCCAAACCACAAACAAGCTCTTTCAACATAAAAAATCGGTCCATCCTTGGAAAAACCTCTCCCACTTAAACAGACTTGAAGAAATCATTATAACCAGATTGAGAATTGGCCACACAAAAATCACCCACAATCATCTCTATGAAAAGGCCCCAAAACCCACATGTCAGTTCTGCCTGTCATAACTTATATCTGTCCAACACTTACTATTTCACTGTCCCTTCTTACATCAGCACAGACTATCCCTACGAATATATGAAAGATCCCTATTCATACCAGACGACCCTTCTGAAATTAAAAAATTCTTAGACCTAATTAAAAAACTTGACCTTACCAACTCGATTTAAATCACACACGACGACGGGTGTAGTAATCAAGTAATTACAAACACCCCAAAAAAAAAAAAAAAAAGGTTACCCAAATACACAAAATGAGTACCTAATATTAGATTTTTTTAATGTAAAGTACAAATTTTAGCTGCTATTCTAGAGGGGCAACTTGGTTTTCTAGGAAGGGAGCTAATTTTGTCATGAGAGTTCATTTTACTCAAAATTGACTTTTTAGAAGTATCGGAACTTTAAATGATTGAATTTTAAACATTTATTTTTTCTTCGAAGTTGGATTTTTTTAAATTTTTGAAAATGAGGAGGCCACCGCAGCCCGAGTTTTTAAATAATTGAAATAATAAAAAATAGACAATTATTCTCTCACCAGAGGTCACCACTTCGAGGGTTGGGAGCAGAAGAAATCGCAAATTTTTTTTTGGTCGTGTAGTTAAATCTATCTATTTCTGATTTTATTTTTCAGTAATAAATTCATTCATTCGTGAACGATTAGAGTTCAATTTTTTAATTATGTAAGTAGGTGTAGATAGCGTGACGAAATTTGACAAATTCGATCCTATGTTAAAAAATTGAACTCAATTCGTTCAGATAGTTTACCTTGAAATAGGCTAGTACTTCAAAGAACTGCAGGTTGTACATATTTGTTGACTGTTCTCATCTGAAAATTTTTATCCATAAAAACGACAATAATGTGTTGACGAATTGAAGCAATAAAACATCGTTTTTCCATTAATTTGACAAGTACCTGACTCCATAGGGTATAAAAAAACTAACAATTATTGCAATTTCACAAAATATTGTGAACTTTCAATCATTCGCGTTAACAAAAAGTTGAAAAAAAAGAGAAAATCGAACGACTATGGCAAAATCTTTGAAAATTTATAAATCGTTGGCAGTTTTCGTTGGAGTAAGTAGAGATAAAAATTTCACCTGATTTTATCCCAAGTTCGAGAATATTTATTTCCAATGTGAACCAATTTACTTCCAGGTCAACCTAATAATTTGTATAAAATCTGAGCCCACCTCCGAGATGACTGAATCAACAGTGGAAAGTTTGCCTCGAATTTACATTCAAGATTTACGTAAACTCCTGTCACCCGAAATATTCGCACAAGCTGATCCATTCCATTACCTACTAGAAAAAGGAGTGAAATTATCATATGACAGGTTGGAGTCGACGATCTTGGATTTGAATCATGGTTTAACCGTTTCAAATAAAAAAGAACGATTTCCTCCAGCGTACCTGCCATACGCCAATCTTCTATCGTGTCTGCTGGAATGCATTTTTCGCCTCCATCGTGTGACAATTGCCATCAAAGGTATACAAAACCCTAAAAAGATTGATCCATTTTCCTCACAACTGGATCCTCCTACGTCCAATTCTGATTCTAAACAGTCGAATTTTCCTCCGCGAGTGGATATTTCAAGGTACGATCCTGAAGTGCTGCCCTTATACTCATCGGATATCTTCACAGATACCAATCCTCCGTCGGTGCTTGTTGATAAATTAATACACCTGCCGGGAGATAGCTTTTTCAGAGTAGCAGGAAAATTAACTGGTTTTCAAAAAAATTTATTTGCCAAGAATTACTATTCCTGGTATTCTTTTGAACTAGGACGATTTTTAATGAAGCCACAAAGTGGCATAGTTTTGAGAAATTTACAGCAAAATGTTGCTCGAATGCAACTACATGTGTCTTCTTCGACGGCCAATTTGAAACAACAGAAGTAGCGACGATCGCCTGAATCTCGATGAATGCCAGAATGGCCAAATCAGACAGTATCTTCAATTAATACTGTTACTGTATTATTACTTAATAACGATTTTTTTCAAGATGTCCTCTAAATTTGTTTCCGGAAGTGCTCAGAGAAATTAAAAATTAATCATAGGTATGCATTTTTAAAAATCATTTTCAAAGATTGATAGAAAAAAATCGTATCAACGATGGTAAAAAAAGTCGTCTGTTTGATCAGTGGCGAAAATTTGATCATGACAAATGAATGAATCGATAGTGAATTATGCCAGATAAAAGATCAGGTATGTATAGGTGTTACCGTTAATGTGTTTACTCCAGGTAATGTATGAAATAACTAGTTATTTCATACATTAACGAAAAAGTACTTAATGCAAGTAAATTGTTCACAGTTCATCTAGGTAATGTATGAAGAATCTAGTTATTCTATGAAATAGCTAGGTGTGATCAGTTAAATCATGAAATGAACTGTTGAAAATTATTTTATTACAAAAATACAGTTTTGAGCATGATTATTGATTGGTGATGAAAAGTTTTGAAAATTGAAAAAAAAAATATCCGAAATGAAGAAATATAGGCCAATTTCAAAAAATCCTCTTGATTAGAAAAGTCTCAAAAGTTGAATACGAATAATATGTACTTAGATGTTTTCAACATTATTCCACTTCCCTTTCTGTGATTTCAAACACTTTTCCATTTTTTGCTTGCCTACAGAAATGATTGAATTGAGGTAGGTACTTCAAAATAGTCAAAAAACTGCTGATTTCAAAATGCTGTAAAACATGTCAATTTTTTTTCAAAACTCTATGGGTTCATATCAAAATATGGGCATTTTTGAATTTAAAAATCTTTGATTCCATTTTTTCAAAAATATTTTGGCTGCACCAACTTGCCCTTTAGCGACCCCCAAAAATAATATTTTGGTACCCATCGCGAATTTATCAAAATATCATGTTTTGCATAACCCCCTCCCCCTTTGAGGACTCATTTTGAGGTTAGGGGTAAAATAAATGCCAAAATCGACTTCAGCGACCTAAAAAGCCCCCATATTCGAAATTTTACGGATTTTATTCATTGATTTCACACTTTAACGATACACATCTCGTGTATGTATGAAATAACTAGGTAAAGTGCATAAAAAATTTGATTTCACACTTTCTCAGGTAATGTATGAAATAACTAGTTATTTTATACATTACCTGGAGTAAACACATTAACGGTAACATAGGTACACAATGAAACTCGAGACTGCAAATTCATCGAAAAAATTGGAGTTATTCGTTCATGAACGATTCACTCAGAAGCGACGAATCATTCGAGAACGGCTGAATCACATGGAAATCGAATCATATTTTACACGATAATACAAATAACGAAATACATATAATTCAAGCTATAAATAAAAATTGTGAACGATTCGTTCGCGAACGATTTCTTCAAATTGGGAAAAATCGTTCGCGAACGAATGAATCATCGAGACATGGAATTAGGTTTAGATGACAGGACAAAACTAGACGTTTATTTATAACCCTATCATCAAAAACTGAACTCGATTCGTACGCGAACGTTTTTTATTCCGCTGAGCAAATCGTTCGCGAACGAATTTCGTTCAGTTTTGTAAGATGGGAATTATGGGATAGGAACTGTCAAGATTCGTCGCGCCATCTATACGACGTACATAATTTGATTTTTCAGTGATTCATTTCTTCGTCAACGATTTTTTCCTTTGAGCAAATCGTTCGCGAACGAATCATTCGAAATTTTTACTCTCCGATCAAACAATGTCTTGTTTTGTCTTGTATGGTAGGTATTATCTGATTCAATTTACAATTGGTTCTGTCGTTCTTGAATGATTCATTGTTTTTGACTTCTGAGCCAATCGTTCGTTTGATAGTGGGGTTATAACTTTGTCAAGTTTTGTCCCGTCAAATATACATGTATGATTATATGATATGTATCTAATTTCATGTCTCAATGATTCATTCGTTCGCGAACGATTTTTCCAATTTGAAGTAATCGTTCGCGAACGAATCATTCACAATTTTTCAATCTTTAATTTGTGGTTTGAATTATACCTACATATTTTGTTTTGTATTATCATATAAAGTACTCGTATGATTTGATTTCTAAGTGATTCAGTCGTTCTCGAATGATTCGTATTTTCTGAGCAAATCGTTCTTAAATGAATAAATTCAAATTTTTTTTATGAATTTGTGCTTTCGAGTTTCATTGTGTGTATCTGATCTTCTATCTAGCCGAATTAACTGGCGATTTCATTCATTCGTCAGTTCGCGAACGATTCATTTTCAGATATGAATATTCAGTTATGCCATTTATTCTGAGTAAGTACCTACTTCTGAACTAAACAATAAATTTTAAGCTTTTCTAATATGTAGTTTAAACGTGATATGGAAGTATTAATGTCATCAAGAGGCTTGAATAAGCAAAAACAATCTTTAAACCTTTCGAAAAATTTAAAATTTTTCGAATTTCGAATTCTTGTTGGAGAGATTGAAAATCAAACTAAAAAATTAAAATCGTTCCCACGTCATTTTTACACCATTTGGCTATAATTTTTCGCCAGTTCCAATCAAATTTATCAAGAAATGAAAAGGAAATCTTAAGAAATCTTTATTAAGTAATAATCTGGAACTTGTGATTCAGAATCGTCGCTGCTCCTGTTCATTCAAATTGGCCGTCGAAGAAGACACGAGTAGTTGCACTTGAGCAAAATGGCGCTGCAAATGTCTCAGAACTGAGCCACTTTGTCGCTTCATTAAAAAGCGGCTCAGTTCAACGGAATACCAGTCACGGAAATCCTTAGCAAATAAATCACTTTTAGAAGTGGACAACTTTCTCGCTATTCTGAAAAAGCTATCTCTTGGCGTGTGTATTAATTTATCAACAAGCACCGATGGAGGATTGGGATCTGTGAAGATATCCGATGAGAATAAGGGCCTCAGTTCTGGATCGAACTTCGACGTTTCTTCTTCTGGTAGAAAATGGTTGTTAGGCTGAGGAGAATCTTTTTGCGAGGAAAGTGAATTAATCGCCTTTGGGTTTTGTACTTCTATGATGGCAAGTGTCACACAATGGAGACGGAAAATGAATTCCAGTAGCCACGATAGAAGATTAGCGTATGGCAGGTACGCTGGAGGAAATCGTTCTTTTTTATTTGAAACGGTTAAACCATGATTCAAATCCAAGATCGTCGACAGTAACAGTATTAATTGAAGATACTGTCTGATTTGGCCATTCTGGCATTCATCGAGATTCAGGCGATCGTCGCTACTTCTGTTGTTTCAAATTGGCCGTCGAAGAAGACACGTGTAGTTGCATTCGAGCAACATTTTGCTGTAAATTTCTCAAAACTATGCCACTTTGTGGCTTCATTAAAAATCGTCCTAGTTCAAAAGAATACCAGGAATAGTAATTCTTGGCAAATAAATTTTTTTGAAAACCAGTTAATTTTCCTGCTACTCTGAAAAAGCTATCTCCCGGCAGGTGTATTAATTTATCAACAAGCACCGATGGAGGATTGGTATCTGTGAAGATATCTGATGAGTATAAGGGCAGCACTTCTGGATCGTACCTCGAAATATCCACTCGCGGAGGAAAATTCGACTGTTTAGAATCAGAATTGGACGTAGGAGGATCCAGTTGTGAGGAAAATGGATCAATCTTTTTAGGGTTTTGTATACCTTTGATGGCAATTGTCACACGATGGAGGCGAAAAATGCATTCCAGCAGACACGATAGAAGATTGGCGTATGGCAGGTACGCTGGAGGAAATCGTTCTTTTTTATTTGAAACGGTTAAACCATGATTCAAATCCAAGATCGTCGACTCCAACCTGTCATATGATAATTTCACTCCTTTTTCTAGTAGGTAATGGAATGGATCAGCTTGTGCGAATATTTCGGGTGACAGGAGTTTACGTAAATCTTGAATGTAAATTCGAGGCAAACTTTCCTCAGTTGTTTTGATCATCTTGGAGGTTGGGTCAGATTTTATACCAACTATAAGGTTGACCTGAAAGTAAATCGGTTCAATTTGGAAATGAAGATTTTTGAACTTATGGTAAAATTAGGTTAGATTTTTTATCTCTACTTACTCCAATGAAAATTGCCACAGCTTTATAAATTGTTGAAGATTTAGCCATAGTCGTTCGGTTTTCTCTTTTTTCCAACTTTTTGCCAACGTGAATGAATGAAAGTTCGCAATATTTTGTGAAAAAGCGATAATTGTTAGTTTTTTTTATACCCTATCAAGTACTCAGGTGCTTGTCAAATTAATGGAAAAACGATGCTTTATTGCATCAATTTGTCAAGGCGTTAGTGTCGTTTTTATTGTTTGCAATTTTCAGATGAGAACAATTTGCAGATACCTGTGCTTTGAAGTACTTACCTATTTAAAAATGAACTAATCAAGTTTGTAATAGGATCTCTCTTTTTTGAAAAATAATGTGTTGTTGAAAGCAATTTTATGCACTATTTCAACCATAATTCCCATTTTTCTTCTGCACTTTTTACAAAAGCTCATCCCCTCTCCCCGTCACAATAAAATATTGGTCTTTAAAAAAAAACAATTTTAGAGCCATCTTTTTCCCTCAAATTTGAAGAATTTCAATAATATGTGTACTTGAATTGACAATCCGAAATAGCAGATTTTTTTTTGAAAGAAACTCCACCCAAAAACATCAAATTCCCTAACCACGCCATCAATCATTGTTTCTGACTTCTGAGCCGATGTCGTTCGCGAACGATTTGATCATGACGATTAAATAAATCACCAGTCAACTAGACCAGATAAAAGTTCTGGTATACGCAATGAAAATCGAGACTACAAATTAATCAAAAACTTGGAGTTTATTCGTTGAAGAACGATTCGCTCAGAAACAACGACTCATTCGAGAACGACTGAATCACTTGGAATCGAATCATATTTTACTCCATAATTCAAAACGAAAAATATAATAATAATTCAAGCTATAAATAAAAATTGTGAATGGTTCGTTCGCGAACGATTTCTTCAAATTGAAAAAAACCGTTCGCGAACGAATGAATGATTTAGAAATGAAATTAGGTATAAATGACGGGACGAAACTTGACAGTTATAACCCTATCATTCAAAATTGAAACGGATTCGTTGGTGAACTATTTTTTTTCCGCTGAGCAACTCGTTCGCGAACGAATCTGGTTCATTTTTTTAGGATGGAATTGAAACTGTCGAGTTTTGTCATACCATGCATATGTGCATGATTTTGAGCAAATCGTTCGCGAACGAATCCTTCGAAATTTTTACTCACAGATTAAACGATGCTTTGTTTTGTCTTGTCCTGTATTATCTGATTCAATTTACAATTGGTTCTGTCGTTCTTGAATGATTCATTGTTTTTGACTTCTGAGCCAATCGTTCGCGAACGAATCAAGTTCAGTTTTTGATAATAGGGTTATACGTAATACTTTCAATTTCGTCCCATCATATACCTATGCCTAATGTAAATCTAATTTCATGTCGCAATGATTCAGTCGTTCGCGAACTTCTAATTTAAAGAAGTCGTTCGCGAACGAATCATTCACAGTTTTTAATTTTTAATTCATAGTTTGAATTATATCTCGTTTTGTATTATCGTGTAAAATACTCGTATGATTTGATTTCTAAATGATTGAGTCGTTCTCGAATAATTCGTCGTTTCTGAGCGAATCGTTCATAAACGAATAAACTCCCATTTTTTTTTCATGAATTTGTACCAGGGATGAAAAGCCTTAAAATCAAACTTCAGCTTTTGGCTTTTAGCTTGAAATTTCAAAATTGAAACTTTTGGATTTAGCTTTCGGCTATCTCGATTTTTAAGACTTGCTTTAGACAAACTTTCGGCTTCCAAAGTCTTTCCCTTATATTTTCAATTTAACAGCGTTCAGCTATATTTCATTAAGCTTTTAGCTTTAAACTTTTGGCTTTAAACTTTTGACTTTGAGCTTTTGACTTAAACTTTTAGCTGATACACCATCAATTTACAAAAAACGGGAATTAAAATTTAAAAATTAGATCAGGTACACTGATTTCATAATTAGTGATAGTGGAGAATATTCATTGCTAAAATTATATATATTTTTTTCATTCCATTAAATCGCATTAAAATGTAATTGAATGAAATTTTTTTTCATTTTTTTGTTTCTTCTGAATTTAGAGAAATTCAATTCTGCAAAAAAGCCTTTGAAAAAAACCAAAAAAAAAATGAAACTTTTGGCTAGCTTTTGGCTTGGAAAAAATGAAACTTGCAAACTTTTAGCTTTTGGCTTACAAGGGAGGTGCCCCAGGTGACATGCACCGATTTGAATGATTCTTGCACCATTGGATAGAGGACATCGAACATAGTCTACAACAAAATTTTCAGCTGCTGAAGTTGATATTTCGATTTTTCAGAGCAATTTTTCGATTTTCACATAGCAATTTTGAAAAATTGGCCGAATATAGTCGGCGGAGGTCGCATACCGAAACCTTCCATATTATTTGGGCATTTCAATACTTATGATGAGACTAGCCCACGGTGAAATTTTCAGCTGCTGAAGTTGATATTTGAGGCCTCCAGGGCGATTTTTTTTATTTTCACATTGCAATTTTGAAAAATTGGCCAAAAGTATCAGCTGCTGAAGTTAATATTTGAGCCCTCCAGGGTGATTTTTTTTATTTTCACATTGCAATTTTGAAAAATTGGCCAAAAGTAGTCGGCGGAGGTCGCATACCGAAACCTTCCATATTATTTGGGCATTTCAATACTTATGATAAGACTAGCCCATCGTGAAATTTTCAGCTGCTAAAGTTGATATTTGAGCCCTCCAGGGCGATTTTTCTATTTTCAGATTTTCACAATTGCTATGTGAAAATCGAAAAATTGCTCTGAAAAATCGAAATATCAACTTCAGCAGCTGAAAATTTTGTTGTAGACTATGTTCGATGTCCTCTATCCAATGGTGCAAGAATCATTAAAATCGGTGCATGTCACCGGGGCACCTCCCTTGTTAGTGCGAAAATCTGCTCGGCTTTCAGCTTTCGGCTTTAAGTTTTCAGCTAGCTTTTCATCCCTGATTTGTACTTTTATTGTGTGTATCTGATATTCTATCTCGCCTAATCAACTGGCGATGGCGATTCATTCATTCGTCAGTTCGCGAACGATTCATTTGCAGCTATGGATATTCAATTATACCATTTACTTTGAGTACCTACTACTTCTGAACTAAACAACAATGAATTTTGAGCTTTTCTAATAGTTTAAACGTGATATGGAAGTATTAATGACATCATAAGAGACCACTTGAATAAACAACAGCAATTTTGAAACCTTTCGAAAAATTTTTATTGGGGACACGGGGAGCCATAAACATCAAACAGAAAATTAAAATTATTCTTACATCTTTTTTTATACCATTTGGTCATAATATTCGCCAGTCTCCAACAAATAAAAATTAAAAAAAAAAAAAAATGAAAAACGATACATCCTAAAGGAAATGTCTTTAAGCACCTCCACATTCAAGATTTCCATTTTACCCAACCTGGTATTCTTTCGTAGAAACAGTCGAATCTTCTTTATAAACTTTCTAAAGCATTCCTATATTATAACATTTCATCAAGGAAGGAAGAGGGCATCTTGAGAAATCTTTATCAAGTATAATGATACCGTAATCGAAGATAGTGTCTGATTTGGTCATTCTTAAATTTGTGATTCTGGATCGTCGCTACTTCTGTTCATTCTTATTGGCTGTCGAAGAGGACACTAGTATTTGCATTTGAGCAACATATGCAACATAGCGCTGCAAATTCCTCAAAACTACGCCACTTTGTGGCTTCATTAAAAATCGACCCAATTCAACAGAATACCAGGTATAGGAATTATTCTGAGCAAATAAATCTTTTTTAGAATTAGTTAATTTTTTTGCTACTCTGAAAAAGCTATCTCCCGGCAGGTGTATTAATTTATCAACAAGCACCGACGGAGGATTAGGATCTGTGAAGATATCCGATGAGTATAAGGGCCGCACTTCAGGATCGAACTTCGACATTTCCACTTGTGGTGGATAATAGTTGTTAGACTGAGAAGGATCTAATTCCGAGGAAAGTGAATTAATCGTCTTGGGTTTTTGTATTCGTTTGATGGCAAGTGTCACACCATGGAGGCGAAGAATGCTGTCAAGTAGCCACGATAGAAGATTAGCGTATGGCAGGTACGCTGTAGGAAATCGTTCATTTTTAACTGAAATGGTTAAACCATGATTCAAATCCAGGGTCGTCAATTCCAACCTGTCATATGGTAATTTCACTGCATTTTCTAGTAGGTAATGGAATGGATCAGCTTGTGTGAATATTTCGGGTGACAGGAGATTGCGTAAGTCCTGCTTGTAAATTCGTGACAAACGTTCCTCCGTTGTTTCAATCGTCTTGGAGGTAGGGTCAGATTTTATATCAACTATTAGACTGACCTGAAAGTTAATCGGTTCAATTAGGAAATGAAGATTCTCGAATTACTTAAGGGTAAAATTAGGTTAATTTTTTGTCTCTACTTACTCCAACGAAAATTGCCACCGCTTTATACATTGTTGAAGATGTTGCCATAGTCGTTCGGTTTTCTCTTTTTTCCTACTTTTTGCCAACGTGAATGAATGAGAGTTCGCAATATTTTGTGAAAAAGCGATAATTGTTAGCTTTTTTTATACCCTATTAAGTACTCAGGTGCTTGTCATATTGATGGAAAAACGATATTTTATTGCATCAATAAGTCAACGCATTATTGTCGTTTTACCGACTTTGCCGTGAAACGGAATCGTTAAGGACGAAACCTTAGATCGCACCTATTCTGGTGGAGCCATAAATTGATGAGATTGTATGAATGTGCAATAACGTTCTTTCAACGTCTCTACGTATCTACGTGTACGTGATGATGATAAAATTATGATGTTTTAATTTTAATTTTTTAAAGAAGACGTTTTAAAGAGGAAACTGACACTGAGGTGTAAGGTGATTAGTACGCGTATATGTAGTACGTATGTGTCGATTTCCACGATTTAATCGTTTTTCACTTACGTATACCGACACGTATTTAGTTGAAAAATGGAGAAGTTTTAGAATTCAATTATTAATTGTATGAAAACTGAAAAGTTGTATTGTACTTGTAAAGATGATAGACGTAACTTTATATACTATAAAGCATAATCATTTCTCATTCTCATTTCTCACCGAAGTTATAATACTATTGACTTGAGTATTACTCGTTCAAGAGATAGAGGCAGAAGGCAGAGACTGTAGTTCTGTGTACTTTCGTGTTTTTGTAGGGTTTTTGATGCTATATTTTTTGCAAATTTTCAATGTTTATTGATCACTGAGCTGACACCGTCTCCGACAAATTACAAATTACAATTACAATATAGCTCAAAAAGACTTGAGTAAGTACTTACTCGTAATCCTGTACTAGCATATTTTCACATCGGTAAGAAATACTCAGTACTTGGATGCATTGACTATGAATATGAAGTATGACCAATTTAGTGAGTAAGTGCTAGGTTGTGAGTTGAAGATTATTCTTTACGTTATTTATTTTTACCCTCCTAAAATGAACAGGTACATTCATAAATACTTGATAAGACGACGATATACATACATAATCACTTGCCTGGGAATGGGAAACGTTTATTCGGCCCTAAGTTTACGTATTTATTTAGTTACGACATTTCATACAATTAATTTAAATGACTTAATGACTCAATTATTCACTGAATAATAATGTACATAAATGCCAAACGTGATTAAATCGAGGAAATCGACATGTATTACATACGTATCCGCGATCTTTTGCATCACAGAGGTTGAATGAAAACATCGTTCGAAGATCGTTCGCGAACCAAAAAGTGCTCCACCAGAATAGGTGCGATCTAAGGTTTCGTAAAAGACAGGTATTGTATTTGTCATGATGGTTGAGGATTTGGGTGGGGGTGGGTTTTCTTGACGTTTTGGAGTGTGCTGATCACGATAAGACGTATGGCGCAAAACGAGATAAGTTTACATATATATTTTGTATATATTTATAGGTATATCAATTTATGTATAAATTTGTGTCACGCTGAACTCAAAAGCTCCGAACTTTAAGTCGAAACTGATGATGGCAAAATATTGCTTTGATACTGAACTAGAGAAATTTTTAATTTGGTCGAAATCGATTCAGCCGTTTACGAGATATGAACGTTTAAGTGTGTTTCAACGTTATGGATAAGCAGAAATTTGTGTAAACCCTTATATCTCGCAAACGGCTCACCCCCAACAAACAGATGGGGTGGTTAGGGTGTGTAGGTTGCAGATTGGTGCGCCGGAGGTCGGGTGTTCGAATCCCGCGCGAGTCAAGAGGAGAAAATTTTTTGTTGATTTTTTTTGTTAATTTTTTTGTTAATTTTATCCGTCCAAAATTTTTTTGCCATAAAAAATCAAAATTTTTCAAAAATTTCTAGTGTAATTTTTGTTTCAACAAAAAACATTAAGTTTTTGGTAAATAGCCAGTAAATTTTGATATTTTTTTTTTTTTTTGGTGAATTAATAGTAATTTTTAGTAAATAAAATGATTAGTTATTGTTGGTTAATTACTCGTAATTAAAGTTGGTCGAAAATTTTGGTAAATTACTTGAGTAATTTTTGTTTTGGTAAATTAATGGCGAAATTTTTATTGGTAAATTGGTATTCCAATTATTAAATTTTCGTAAATTGCTGGGGTTATTTTTGGTCAATTGGTAAAGTTTGGTAAATTGGTAAAAAAAAAACCTTTGGCAGTAAATTACTGGGGTAACTAAAAAAAAGTCAGTAAAAATTCGGTAAAAAATTGGTAAATTAGTGGGGAAATGTCTGGTAAATTACTGAGGTGAATGTTGGTAAATTGCTGGGGTAATTTTTGGTAAATTGGAAAATTGGTAAATTAGTGGGTAATGTCTGGTAAATTACTGAGGTAAATGTTAGTAAATTGATATGGTAATTTTTGGTAAATTCATAAATGTCGGTAAATTGGTAAATTTCGGTAAATCAGTAAATTTAGGTAAATTGGTAAATTTTGGTAAATAGGTAAATTTCGGTAAATAGGTAAATTTTGGTAAATCGGTAAATTTTGGTAAATTGGTAAATTTTGGTAAATCGGTAAATTTTGGTAAATCGGTAAATTTTGGTAAATTAGTAAATTTTGGTAAATAGGTAAATTTCAGTAAATAGGTAAATTTCGGTAAATTGGTAAATTTTGGTAAATAGGTTAATTTTGGTAAATTGGTAAATTTTGGTAAATAGGTAAATTTCGGTAAATTGGTAAATTTTGGTAAATTGGTAAATTTCGGTAAATAGCTAAATTTCGGTAAATTGGTAAATTTCGGGAATAATTTTGTTTTTTGTCAACAATTTTCCTGATATATTATTCCACTTGTAATATGACGGTTACGCCTTCATAAGTACGCTAATTTTTATTTGAAAATCAATTTCATAAAAGTGTAATATGATGGCTACTTATGATTGACTATTTTATTTAGTCGATGTTTTCGACTTTTCGTATTCATTAAATTGGTAAATTTGGGTACTTCCGCTCATTTTGATAAATTGGTAAATTTTTAAGTAATGTCTGGTAAATTACTGAGATAAGTGTTGGTAAATTACTGGGGTATATTTAGAGCAAAGTCGGTTGATCTTGCGAACTGCGCAAGATGTTTTTTTATGAATTGCAATTTTCAGATGAGAATAATTCACAGATACCTCTGCTTTGAAGTATAAACTTACCTATTTAAAAATGAACTAATCAAATTTGTAATAGGATCTCTCTTCTTCAAAAAAATGCCCGCTCGATAGTGTTGTTGAAAGAAAATTTAATGCTCTATTTTAACCATAATTCCACTTTTTCGGCTGCATTTTTTACAAGAGTCCATCCCTCTCCCTGTTACCAATGTTACTATAAAATATTGGTAAAAAAAGGTACTAGTTAAGTATAAGCATTGGAATCAGTCAATCGATTGTTGTTGCTCTTTAAAAATCCATTCCATAATTTGAAATGTAAAATTAATTTGCTCAATAATCGTTATCAATCAATTCAGAAATGGATAAACCATGGGAAAATGTAGTAGAAGCCATTATTCCAGTTTGTCATGTCCAACCTGCAGTTCAACGTTCAACGACTAGTTCATTTTGTCCTTTGCCTAAACATAGTAAGTGACATCATCCTCAACATAAAGCAAGATGTGGTGCTCTGTTGGGTGCGATTTGTGTTCCCAAATTCGGACCAGGTAAAGTCAATGTCAGTTCCACTAAATGGTTGTATGTAGGTACATGTAAACTCAAGGAGTTAGTAGCAGTACATGATTGGTCCGAGCGTGAGAAGAAATTCGTTTTTCAAACAATGTTATCTAGTTATGCTAAGGACTGGTAGGTACGCTACTCATCTATCATATTATGATTCATTATGGAAAGAATGGAAAGGCAAATTAATAGCCATGTTCCCAGACACCAGAGATTTTACCACCTAGCTAGAAAATATGTTGAATCGTAAGAAATTAAGATAATGAAACTTGGGATCAATATTACTATTTTAGTCAGTTACCCAGTTTGGTGAAAATCAAAACGCTGGCAGGAATTCTGGCACTTTACGCCAAAACATATTTGCCCATTAATCACTGCATATTTGGTTTTTCTGTCCCTAAGCATAAAAATCTGTCATTGCTGTTAGTTCATGAAACATTTTATGGCTCAGAGGGGGATCGAACTCTGGTCTCTGGATGGGAGAGCGAAAACTCTCATACCCTAATCATTGGGGCAGATGTTATCAAGAAAATAATAATATTTATATACTAAGCTAAAACACACGCGTAAAATACCACATTTACTCGCGTTTTTCAGCAACTATGCGAATAAATAAGCTACCAAACATTCTTGTAGCATATTTTGTAGCTGGTTTCTTTTGACGTGCAGAAATATGCCACTTAATTTAAAAGTGTAGCAGCCTTACCAGACAAAAATACACTAAAAAATATTCTTGTGGCATGTCTTTCATCAGATTTTTTTTTGATGCAGAAAATGTAACAACCTGAAAAGTTGCTGCAAATTACACCAGTGAATTGGCGTTTTATACTTAAAACGCCAATTAAACTGGTCTATAAGGCAATTTTATTGGCAGAAGGACGGATTTTCACCCAACTGGGTACAGTTAGTTTGCGAGGGCAGAATCGAAGGTGAGAATGCAGTATCCTGCCTAATCCATGGCATTCATTCATGATAAAATTGTAGCTACTGGCTCTAGAGCTGGTCATTACCTTTCTCCTTGAGGTTTTTATACAAATTTCTTGAATGCATACCTAGATTAAACTTTAAATCGTTCATTTATAGATGGGTCATTGGACATTTCAACTCAACCAAAAAAGGCGATTTTGAAAGTCATGTATTTCGATTTCGCTCAAATTTTTTTTGCAATATATACCCACCCAGTAAGTAAGAAACCCCCTCAGTGGGCGGGTGGGGGTGCTTCCATCATTTTCACATTGTCTCGAGGTACTCAACTTCAGCAGCAGATTCCTCCAAAACTATGATACTTTGATCAAAACTGATTTCACAGTTCGAAAGGGCATTGCATTTAGAACTTTTTGAGCATTTTGAAATTTTCAAAAGTTAAAAGTTGAACTTTCAAATTGAAAGTTTAAATTTCAAAATGGTGCTATAAGTGGGAGCTACCATTTAAAATTTTTAAAAAAATTTCCATAGATGTACCTTTTGATTCTTTTTCGAAATATTCAAGTTTCGAGATGGGATCTCCTGAAGGGGGGTAGCACCCCACCAATTTTTTTGGACTTTTACCTATTGGGGGCGGTTCTGGGGGCCATGGGTGAGGTCGATTTGAAAAACTATGCCTATATTCGTGTTCAGCGATATCGAAAACATACTAATTCATGTGTCACACGAATGTATAACCATTGTTTTCAGGTTACTCCCTTTGGGGAGGTGCTGAGGGTCGTGGATGGGGTCCAATCAAAAATCTGACGTCATATTCGTGTTCAGCGTCACCAAAAACATACTATTCCATGTGTCGCACGAACAAAACACTTTTTTGAACTTTTCCCCTTTTGGGGAGGTTGCTGGGGGCCGTGGATGGGGTCCTATCAAAAATCTAACGTCATATTCGTGTTCAGCGTCACCAAAAACATACAATTAGATATATCACATGTCCCAGCTTTTCTTTCGAAAGTTTCGCCCAAAATTGGGGGGGGGGTGCTACCCCTCCATCAAGAGATCCCATCTCGAAACTTGAATATTTCGAAAAATAATCAGAAGGTACATCGATGGACATTTTTTTTCAATTTCAAATGGTAGCTCCCACTTACAGTGCCATTTTGAAACTTGAACTTTCAATTTGAAAGTTCAACTTTCATTTTTTGAAAATTTCAAAATGCTCAAAAAGTTCTAAATGTAATGCCCTTTCGAACTGTGAAATCAGTTTTGACCAAAGTATCATAGTTTTGGAAGAATCCGCTGCTGAAGTTGAGTACCTCGAGACAATGTGAGAATAATGGAAGCCCCCCAGCCACCCCTTGAGGGGGCTGGGAACAAACTGATAGCGTGTTTCTTACTTAATGGGTAGGTAGACATTGTAAAAAAAAATTTTGAGCGAAATCGAAGGACATGACCCAAAAACATTGTTGAGTTGTCTGAGTGACCAACATGATCTGAGTGGTATTGGTCTGTGTGGTAATGATCTATGTGTTAAACAAGATCTGAGTGATCAACGTGATAGAGACCTGTGTGGATGTGAGTGACCATTCCAATGATAAGCAAGAGAAGAAGCCTGAACGCAACTGCTATAATTGTAGGCATCCTGGACATGTCGCCAAGGACTGCAAAGAGCCTAAAATTGTTCGTAGAGATTGTTTTCATTATGGTCACTTCGAGTCGATCTGCCATAAACCTTCGATGAAGCCCAGTTCACAAAATTGAAAGTTGAATGTTACTTCTTGTTCTCGAGTGGAAACTCGATATGAGCGTGACTGATTGTTGAGCAGGCATTTTTCAAAAATTGTTGAATGCATACAAGTACATAGCTGTTTAGGTACTAGTAATAAGCTTCGGTATCAGTCAGTCGATTGTTGTTGTTCTTTAAAAATCCATTCCATGATTTGAAATAATTTGAAATCAACATTAATTCGCTCAATAATCGTAATCAAGGAAGTAGGTAAAAGAGATCAAGAGACCACTTGAATAAAAAAAGAATTTTTAAACCTTTCAAAATAATTTTATTTTTTCAAATTTTGAGCTCTTGTCAGAGAGGTTAAAAAATATCAAACTAAAAAATTAAAATTGTTCCTACGTCATTTTTACACCACTTGGTCATAGGTTTTTGCCAGACTCCATCAAATTAAAAAAAAAAAAAAAAAAAAAACCAAACAACAAAAAAGAACCCATTCCCAAGAAAACTTCTCCAAGCACTTCCGGGATTCGAGTTTTCAACTTACCCCAACTTGTATTCGTTCGTAGAAACAGTTGAATCTTCCGTATAAACTTTCTAAAGAATTCCAATAACATTTTATCGAGGAAGGAAGAAGACATCTTGAAAAATCTTTATTGAGTAACAACGCAGTAATAATGCACAGTAATTGAACATAGTGTCTGATTTGACCGTTCTGGAATTCGTGATTGAGGATCGTCGCTCCTCCTATTCCTTCAAATTGGTCGTCGAAGAAGACACGAGTAGTTGCATTCGAGCAACATGGCGCTGCAAATGTCTCAGAACTGAGCAACTTTGTGGACTCATTAAAAATCGGCTCAGTTCAACGGAATACCAGTCACGGAAATCCTTAGCAAATAAATCTGTTTTAGCAGTGGACAACTTTCTCGCTACTCTGAGAAAGCTATCTCCTGGCGTGTGTATCAGTTTATCAACAAGCACCGACGGAGGATTGGGATCTGTGAAGATATCTAATGAGTATAAGGGCCTCAGTTCTGGATCGAACATCGATATTTCCACTTCTGGTAGAAAATGGTTGTTAGGCTGAGGAGAATCTTGTTGCGAGGAAAGTGAATTAATCGCCTTGGGGTTTTGTACTTCTATGATGACAAGTGTCACACTATGGAGGCGGAAAATGAATTCCAGTAGCCACGATAGAAGATTAGCGTATGGCAGGTACGCTGTAGGAAATCGTTCACCTTTAACTGAAATGCCTAAACCGCGATTCAAATCCAAGATCGTCGATTCCAACCTGTAATATGATAATTTCACTCCTTTTTCTAGTAGGTAATGGAATGGATCAGCTTGTGTAAATATTTCGGGTGACAGTAGTTTATGTAAATCTTGACTGTACACTCGTGGCAAACTTTCCTCAGTCGTTTCTAGCGTCTTGCAGGTTGGGTCAGATTTTATACAAATTATTAGGTGGACCTGCAAGTAAATTGGTCACTTTGGAAATGAAGATTCTCAAATTAAGGGTAAAATTTGGTTAAATTTATAGGTATGTATCTTTACTTACTCCAACGAAAATTGCCACCGCTTTATACATTGTCGAAGAGGTTGCCATAGTCGTTCGATTTTCGCTTTTTTCCAACTTTTCGCCAACGTGAATGAATGAAAGGTCGCAATACTTTGTGAATTTACCGGTAGTTGTTGATTTCTTTTATACCTTATTAAGTACTCAGGTGCTTGTCAAATTAATGGGAATACGATGCTTTATTGCAGCAATTTGTCAACGCGTTATTGTCGTTTTTATTGATTATAATTTTCAGATGAGAAGAATTTACAGATACCTATGCTTTGAAGTATTTACCTATTTAAAATTTTTTGAAAAATAATGTGTTGTTGAAAGCAATTTTATGCACTATTTTAACCATAATTCCCATTTTTCTTCTGCACATTTTAAAATAGTCCTCCCCCTCTCCCCGTCACCATAAAATATTTATAAAAAAAAAAACAATTTTAGAGCCACCTCTTTTCCCTTAAATTTGAAGAATCTCAATAATATGTACCCTTGAATTGACGATCCGAAATAGCAACTTTTTTTTCCAAAAGAAAATCCGCTCAAAACCATCAAATTCCCTAACCACGCCATCAATCATTTTACACTTTTCATATTATTCGAATTATTGTGCCAAGTACTGCAAATTCAGCCAGATTTGCGTTGCTGGGTTTTCTCATCTTCATACGACGACGACGACGACGACGACGTGAATTTTTACGTAAAATTGGCTTTTTGTAATATCGTTTATGACCTAAATTAACACGATTTGACGTTATCGCAGCAACCATTGCGTTAGAGAATCGAGATATAAACGTTAAAATTTAAGCTCACCTCGGGGAACAATTGTAACTTTGATGGATCCTCATAAACTGGAACACTAGCCGTTTTATTTCCAACCAGAGTATTCGATAAAGCTTAGTGTTTCATCGAGATGACGTAGAATTTCATCAAATACCATATTTCAACGTCACCTAGTTACTTTACGTACTTAGGTACTTGATCGGTATTTATAAATAAACTAGGCCAGGGGAAAAAAATATCCCACCTCGAACATTCTTGAAAATTCATTTCCATCGCGATTTTCTAAAATTCGTCTAAGTGGGACGCAAACACGACGCAAAAATCCTCTTTGATTTGCTCGAAAAATAAAATCAAACGCAGATTACATTTTAATCCGATAAATCCTTGGTGTTATTCGACTACTTCAGATTATAAAGAGGTACACTAGCGTTATATAAGGTAAACTGTGGTATCTGGTACAAGGATCAACATGTGTATTTACAGCTTAAGCTTGACATCGTGTCCACATCCTCTACACTCTTCACTCTGCAGCCAACAAACGGTCAATAGGGGTAAAATACACACATAACGTACTACCGGTACATTTTCTATTCCCTCTTTCGGTATTTACTTCCGTTTTATCTGGTGAATTGCGAAATCGCCTTTAAAATCTCGTTAATCCTTTCGAACGTGCGTATAACACCGGTGAAAATAAATGGAATTTGATTGAATAGGTAAAAATTTACTTCTACAGGGTTAACCGCACGTGAAAACGATTCCTGTATTTCTCACAGGTATCCACTTCACCTTATATAATAGTATCCGGATCGAAATTTATATTCGGCTGGGTAATGAAATTATAGCGCAAAGCTCTCGCTTGGTTGAATCACGTTGTTCGAGGTGTTGGTTGGTTTGTGTATACAGGGTGGCCCATGTTGAACGTCAGCCTATGTAAATTTAGAGTAGATATAATGAGATATTTTTTTGAGGGAAGTATGAAGCTTGAATTAGGTTATGGGGAATGGTAATATACCATCAATTTTTTAGCGTGATTTTTTCTTCAGAATTGAGAAACAGGCTAATTCTTACATTTTTTATGTGAAATCTGTGATTTGAAATGGGACCATTAATGGACAAAGAAAGAACCTGTTTCAGGGTCCCATAAGTCCACTTTGATCGATTTTGAGAATTTTTGATTTTTTTCCTTCGAATTTGAAATATATTTCAACGGAATTTGGCCAAATGTAGTATTTATAGGTTTGGATCGGCGTTGAGTTTCAGGATATTGAATGAGGGTAACATTGACCCAAAATTAAGATGTTTAAATTTTTGGAAAGGACTGCTGGGGGGGGGGGCTTAAAAGCCAAAACAGACCAAAATAGAAATTAGTCAAAAGAAAATTAAGAGTGATGTAATGTTTTATACTCAAAAAGCAGCATATTTTTGTATTTTTCTGAGTTTGAAAAACGTTGGAAATTCACGTAGGAGGCTGAAATTTTACACAAATCCTTTGAAAAGTACCTAAGATGAGTCTTTTAAGGATTGCAAGTTTTAAATCTTTCTGCTCCCCTTTCTCGCTTCGAACAAATTGATTTTCTCGCTGTTTTTGAAGAGTTTTGATTTTGTATCCAACAATCCTAATAATCCTGCGAGTCCTGTTTTTGTCCTGCTTTGATCAAAAAGTTCAGATTTTCTTGTTTTTTTCGATCAACTTCGAATTTTTTTATTTATCACTCATTTGTTGAATTTTGAACTTTCATTGCGAAATCCTCAATTTGTCAACTATATACTTTTCAGACACGTTCCATTTAGCAAATAGAGAATTACAAACTTTTATCCAAAACTAAATTACCGCCTTCATTTTGCTCGAGCAGAAACAGGATTGTTTTCCTCTGTTCAGCTGTAAGTCATTTTCGAAGAACGAGATTGCATTAAAAAAAAGAAATGCTTTGAAAAAGCATAATAAAAAAAGTCATTTTGATGCATTAAACCAGAAATTTTTCAAAATTTTATGCCCCTGCAAATGTTTTTTCTCTTTTCCAAAATAATTTCCGAAGAATCGATTTGCTTTTTTTTTTTAGAACAAACATGTTGAAAACTTAAGATGAAAATTTGATTAAAAACGTTCAAAAATAAGTTTGAAAATTTGTAAAACAAAAAATGCATGTATGTAGTAGGTAAGATAATTGTTCGCAACCCCTCCTCTCCCCTTCCTGAAAAAGGAATATCCGGCGAAGTTATGGAAAAATGAAAAATTGATGGATAAAATTTCAACTCCCGCTCTTCCCTTCCCAGCTTCCCCTCAATAAAGTCACAAAGTGTTTGCAAAATGCTTTTCAATGAAAAATTGAAATGGTTAAGGAATTTCAGACGCCACTTCCACTAAAAAATTTAAATTGTCCAAAAGAGTTGAAAAAGCGAAAAATTGATTTGCAAAATTTTGGACCTCACCCTCTCCCTCTTCTCTTTCTTTGAGAAAAAAAGCAGGAAAGTGTTTGAAAAATTTCAAAATTTTGTTACAATCTTGCTTTTGGAGATTTCAACTTTTTTCATTCTTCCTTCTTGTGACTGAATTTTTGAATCTTTCTTTGTAATTATTGGTCATGTCGTCATGTCATATTAAACCAAATGCGAAATTTCCATTTTCAACATTTTTTTTCTAGAACATAGAAACCAAAACAAAAAGTTGAGAGTCCTACAAAAAATTTAAATGTTTCAAAAATGTTTCGAAAATTGTATTTAAATTGATGGTAAAATTAAGTAACCAGTGATTATCCTTGAAAATCTCATTTGAATTTCAATCAAGTTTGGAAGTACAATTTTGACAAAAGTAAGAAAAGTTTGTATTTTTAGATGCTGAACTTTTTCAACAAAAAAAAAGAAATAAAATGGGATTAAGATACTTGAAGATCACACGTAAAGAACCAGACAAGTTGAAAATTTTTAAAAATGAGTTTAGGGTCGAATTAAATTCACACCGAGGAGTAAAAAATCTAGTTCATTTAGATTTTGAAAAAATTCGATTTTTTGTAGTAAGAATTGCCTTTAAAAAATATAAAAGGGGAGAGAAATGAACCGAGACCAAATCTGAGGCAAATGAAAGAAAATTTCAACATCATTAACTATTTGGAATGTGAAAATTTTTCACTATGTTTATGTAATTTCATAATTATCGATTTTCATCGAATTCAAGTTGTTGCAAAACACTAATTTTTCAACGAAAAGAGTGATTTTGCTTTTCCTTTATCGAAAGTGGGCCTCGAAATGCCTTGACATTTGAAATATGTATGATCTAAAATAATAATTTTCAGAATTGTAGCTACTCAATCACATTTTGTAAATTTATGTCATTTTTCCCCCCCAAAAAAAATGGCTCAAAAAATATACTTTTTTTCACTCATGTCGAAAGTGGGTCTCAAAACGTGTTTTTTTATACGCCTTAATGCGAATTATATCAACTGAAAAAATTGTCATCTGATCTTTTAATTCGCTTTTAAAACTCGTCATTATTGTACAAAATTGGTATTTTTTCTCATGGAGAATTTTTAGCCCTCCTCACCCTCCCGAAATTGATTCCTTTCAGATTGATACATTTTTGCAAAATTGAATAAAAAGACAAAAACAAAAATCAATTGCACATGTTGCATTCAAGTATCCGAACCTGAGAAAAACAGGACGAGAAATATTCTCAATTTTTTGAAATTGGCAGTAATAACGAAAAAATTGGCACTACTGTATTCCAAAATATTTCCCCACTTCCCCAGCTTCAGAAACTGTATCTTTGTACTTAAATTTATGTATTATCATGATCAATAAATAACTCACTTATCAACTTATGTAATATTCACTTGGTCATGCCATGAAAATTCGTACTCACCTGAAACAAAAAACAATTAAACAGTCGATTAGCGATTTTCATAGAAAGAAAGTGATTCTTCCTCAGCAAGACAGTGAAGTTTATAATCAAGGATATGGTTTTTCGGAAGAGAGGGGAGAGGGAGTGGTCGGTCCAGATACGAGATATTACTCGTATTTACTTGAAAACATATTTTACACTTGATCTAATGCAAAATCTACTCCTTATTTTAACATTTTTAACGATTTTGAGATGAACTTTGATATCAATATATGTAGGTACCTACGTCTCATATTTCGTAATTTCACGATTAGGGACTTCTCAAAAAAACCTCAAAAATACATTTTCCCCCAGTGAGGTCAAAAATGGTTCTCGAAATATGTTGGTAATTGTGATATGATCCAAAAAGAAGATTCCCAAAGTTGTAGCTTTCCATCCTTAGGACTTGAAAAAAAAAAAAAAAAGTTAGGGCCTGAAAAGTACTAAGTACGATTACTTTCTCTATTCGTGTCAAAATGGAGCGTTTGATCTGAAATGTAACTTGATATTTTCTCCTGATAATACTCAGCTGTTAATTTGTTTTTTTCGTCGATTTGTGCAATTTTAAATTTCATCTCTGGGTTTTTAATTTCCATGTTCTGGTTAATAGATATTTTTTTAAAGTCTCAAAAAGTTTTTTTCTTTTATGCTTATGATTTTTATTATTGTGAAGAAAAAGTTGGTCTTTCTGTGGTACAATTTTTATTCTTCTGTCTTGATTGGTTGAAGAATTAGTTGAACGTGATTGAATTTCGAAAAACGTGGTGAATGGAAAATTCAAAAAAGGTTTCCTCGTCCTCTTTAAAATTACCTAAATTCTACATAAAAATTATTGAATGAATTTTTTATTCAAATTATTGTAGATTTTAAACAATTTTACAGGGAATTTTTTCTCGAATTTTTTTGTAGAGATGATTCGCGAAGAAGAAAACTTTTTTAGATTTTCAATAAATCATGCTGGTATTTCTGAGTAAATTTGCAAAAAAAAAATTCTTTGGTACACAAAACTCACTATCAGTCCTTTCAACCATCTAAAAAGTAGGCAAAAACACCTACGTGTACTCAACATTGGTTGCCTAACTATGAGCTGACGAGAGTAAGCTGCTAAACACATTCACATATTACATTTATTACGTTGTGTATCTTTCTAGTACTTGATGATTAATTTATTATCAATTCACTAATTAACGATTGTTTTTATTTTGTTGCAGGTGAGTAAAAATTGATGTCATATTAGTAAGAGAATACATATAAAGTAAGTCAAACTAAATATTTTTCATATTTTTTATTGAATCTAAATATTACACACACTACTTCCTGAAGTGAAATATACTCACAATCGTATAAAAATCTGAAAAAAAATTACTGCCAATACACCTTTGTTACCCATTTTCAAGAAATCAATTTTCAAATGTGATCTCATCTTCTGTTCTGGTGAATACAGGCGAAGGATCCCCAATTTTAATCAAAATTTTAAGAAATTGAAACATTGTAATGATCTTGTGATTAATTCAATAGCATCAACTCAATCGAAAAAATCGTATTGATCTCACTACCAGTACTTGATGTTCTCGAATCTAAAAATCTATAAACGAATCAGGATCTTAGATCTGAAAAAATGAGCTCTTATTTGGATTAACCTTCAACTATAATTATCATTTGTCAATTTCGAACATAAACAATACCAAATTCTCTGTGGAATTCATCAAAGCTTAATTTTTCTTTACGAGTCACTCTAGTGCAAAATTACCCCATTCCTGTCTTTCTCTCATTTCAAAATTATTAGTCAACTCGCATCAAAATGTTGAACAAGTTATCCAACACTTGTTTTCCAAGAGGGCTAATTTTCATAGTTCGTACTTCCGTTCATACAGATTAATCATAATAAATAACTTTACATTCCGCAAGTATCATCTATCCCTATTTCGTTCATTTTTCAAAAACTACGAAAGAAAAAAAAAAACAGGAATTATACGCTTAAAATAATATTTCGAGTAAACGCTCCCTCGCTATTCAAGTTTTCCATATCGAGAATAATGCGACAGTTGAACGAGAAGAAGAAGGAAGAAGAAAGAGCAAAAAAAAAAAACGTTAATGTTTAAACTCAGACGATTAAAGACTAAAAATATTCTCGGTGTCTTCTTCGTCTCTCTCTTTTTTTAGGGAGTTATTTACATTAAACTGAACAATGAAGCTTTTTTCGCATTAAAAGAACTCTGAAAATACCCTCGGTTGTCGTCTCAAAAATCGCGAATAACTAAAACTTGTACCATTATACAATGAAAAACGTGTACTAAAGAATACGTTGCTATATGTTTCCGTATTCACTTCGATGTCTTCGTCTTCGGTTTACCACTATTTTTTCATGTTATGTTCGTGTAATTTCGATACATTTGTGTGTTCTGTGTAATTTCAACCTCCAGAAGCAGAGATCTGTGCGTTTGTAAGAAAAGTGGAATTGCACGAAGAGGGTGTTTGTGCTGTGCAAATGTGGTATTTTTTTCATTTTTTTGAAGCATCCATTCATAATTGAGGGAGGTGGTCGTTATTATGGGTATTCGTCTCGTTTTATTATTTTAAAAAAGCTCAGGATTAGAATTCGTCGATAATGTTTCATCTAGGAGAAGGCATATTGAAAGGAGAGGGGGAGAAAATGGCCATAAAAATTGTTCAGATTCGGATTCCCTTTCTAAACAACTCAACTGCATCCTATATTATGGATTCGTAATTGTCATTTCGTTTATTCCCATTTATGGCAATTTTTTTCTGTTTTTTTAAGAACCACTACCATTCTTCATTTTATTAATGTATCGCAATCTTCCAGTTCTTTATCATTGTATATAAAAGAAATAAGAGGGGGAAAAAAGTACACATATACAGGGTTGTAACCCTAAACCATGAATGCTCCCCTAATGTACACTTACGTCTTACAACTTTTCTCCATCTTAGACATTTCGCACGACGCCATGGGCAGGGGAAAAGCACCCTCTAAGGGTGAAATTTTTGCTTGTAATACAGCTAAGTTTTTATAGTCGGTAAGTGCTTAACAACCGCAAAAACTCTATAACGAACGTATAACTCATTCGACGTGAAAGAACGATTTATATGATTCTTTTTTGCGCTTTTCTTCTTCTGCTATAGCACGCTTCGGATATCTTTATACAACCTAATTCCATTTTAAATATTTGCTTATCGTATTAAATTGCTCAAAAGTGTAAATTTTCAACTTTTCCGGACCGAAGGTTCGTTTAAAGCGAAATTTACATTTTTATGTGCCGGCGCTGAATTATTTTTCATTTAAATGACCTAACGAAAATTTACGAAACGTTCAACTTTGCATCGTCGTCTTCGTCTTCTCTCCGTCGTCTCGACGAGCTACGATACGATGACATTGTAATAGCGAGCCCGATGAACTTGGATATAATTTTACGCTTTGTTGGTGTACGTAGTTTTTTTTTTTGGGCAAGACGAAAAATATATACTGACGCACGTGTTGGTTGTATCGAGGTTGGAAAAGATTTGTATGCGGTTAAGATAGTGAAGTATTTTCGAACGGATTTTCCAAAAAGGCAGAAAGCATATTAACAAACCCCACCCCGTTAGACTGCATCTCGTGAACGAACGTTGATTTGATTCAGATTCTAAAAGTAAACAAACTGATAAACACTTGGGACTTGTAAAATGAATTATGAAAATAATATTTCTATCATTTCTGCATTTTTCTGCTCTAATAAATTATTATAGAAATGAATAAAAAATTAATTAATTTAGACATTTTCTAAAATGTACTGCACAGTGAACATATGTATATTTGTAGCTACATCATACCTACGGCATTCTTATGGAATACTGAAGTTACTTCGAAGTTCAAAACAAGAATGTTCCTCAATGCAAACATTTTCAATTCAGTCTTCTGTTACTTACTGTCATGATTCTTGCTTTCTCAATTCATTTTTGATTTTTGAAAGATTGCAATACATACATAGTGAATTTAAAAATGCTTACATTGAGAGGAACATACATAAGTACGTAGTAGTTAGTACGTACTTTGAAGCACTTCCCACTTCGGTATTATTTCAATAAGAATGCCATATAGTAAGATACAGCTACAAATATACGTAATACAAATACAACTAACTGTTCACTATTCATTTCAGAAAGGTATAAGGTAACGACATTTTTCTACGACTGTTTAGAGTGTTTACTAATCCAACGAAAGAAAACAATGAAATTTTAATTTCCTAAAAACCGGGATCAAAATGATCATTGATCAATTTATGCATTTATATCACTGTTTTCCTCATTGAAAATTGAAATAATCAATGTCGAGATGAGAAACTAGTATTTGTATTGTAGATTTGCAGAGTTTTCTACTCTGATGTTGATGTTGTTGAATGGAGAATGCAAATTGGCAAGTCAAAGACGTCAAAGTGGTTGATAAGAATGTTTTTGAAAAAAGAACGAATTTGAACATGGTTTCAAGAAATGTGCAGTCTAACGGGGTGGGGTTTGTTAATATGCAGGTAGAAACGAGAAAAAAAACGATGTGAAATGTAACTACCTACCGAAAAGGTGTATAGTGATTTGAGTGTGTTTTGTACGTAGTATAAGAAGTTGGATCTTTTTATTCGCAGAAATTGCGTTTTTTTTTTTAGGATTACAGGGCCCAATGCCCACCGATGTCAGATTGAATTCCACAAATTATCAATCATTTTGTTCGTGTTGTTTACTTTTTTGAGTGGTGATGTTAGATAGGTAGGTTAGAAAGGAATGCTTCGTTTCTAATTTAGCGGAGATTCTCGAATTCTCTCATCTTTGTGGAAGATATGTGAACGAAAAGGAATAGAAAAATGGTTACTTATAAATATCTGAATTTTGAAAATTCGTATTCAAGGTACATCTACATACCTATTTGTATAGAAAAGATAATTTAAGTCACCTCACCTGGTAAAAATATTCAAAGTTTTTTTTTATTTTGTTCGATATTTTATTTTGTGATTTGAGTTTGAAAATTTGTATAAGCGGGGGGGGGGGGGGGGTGATTTTCAAAATTTGATTTAATTCAAGTCGTCTTCAATAGGAAATGTAGTATTATTTCTTGTTCCAATAGGCTTACATTGAAAAATGAAAAGTGTTTTGACGAAGCTGAAAAATTGATAAGTCTTTCATACAAATAACAACTTTTTGTAATTATTTTTCCCCGGCTTTATTTAAGACGTACCAAGCTACCTTTTTATAGTGAGATTCTCACCTTTGTGTTTTTGAAAACAATAAATTGTAAATTTTATAACTCGTTCTATTGTTTTTATTTCGCAGGATTACGAAGAAATTACTTGAAAGTTGTTGAAAATTTCATTAAAATTGCTCGAGATTTCTTTAAAATATAAAACAATTGAATTGGTGTGAAAGTTGTTTAAATTAGGTATGAAAAATATTGGCTAACCCAAAGTAAACTTTGATAAAACATCGCTTTGATGTAGTAAAGTTCTGGAAAAAAGTTAAAAGTCGAAAAAATTTTCAATTTTAATCGTGAAATCTCAAAAAAAAAAAAACGTGTTTATTTAATTTGAACCAAATTTTGTATTGTTTTTTTTTGAGGAGTTTCTTTTTTAAAATATTGAATTATCTCTATGTTTTTATAAAAGTGAAAACAAATCTTCAGGAAAAAGTCGTTTTTTTGCTGGAGAATCTGATTCTTTTCAAAAGAATCCGATTCGCAATGTCACGTAATCGTTCAATCTCTGAAATGAATGAATCATTGGAAAATAAGATTATTAGGCATAGATGACGCGACGAAACTAGAATGTTTCAATTGTATCATCAAACCCTGAACTCAATTCGTTCGCGAACGATTTTCTCAGAAACGAAGGAATCATTCATTAACAACTGAATCACTCGGAAATCAAATTAGATTACACACGACTGTAAAAAACAAAGCAGCATTCAATCTATTGATTAGAATTGTGATGTGAATAATTCGTTCGCGAATGATTTGCTCAAAACGATGAATCATTCGAGAAGGACTGATTCATTTAAAAATCGAATGAGATAATATACATGACATGAAAATATGAAACATTCTTTTATCCATTATCAAAAATTGTAAATGATTCGTTCGCGAACGATTTGCTCGAAAGAGAAAAAAATCGTTCGCAAAACGAATGAATTTTGGTGAAAAATTAAATTAGGATTCAACGACGTACTGAAACTAAACAGTTTTGATCCTATCATCAAAAACTGATCTCAATTTGTTCGCGAACGATTTGCTCAGAAACAATGGATCATTCGAGAATGACCGAATCACTTGAATTGAAACCAAGTTCTGCCATCGGATATATTATTATGACGGCAATCCTCCCTCCTTCCCTCCCTCACAACTGAAACATGCGACGGATTCATTTGCGAACGACTCACTAAAAGGAGTGAAATCGTTCGCGAACGAATGAATCCCAGAAAAAATAAATGGGTAAAGATTACTCGTTATACTTAGTTCAATTTTTGAAAAATGGACTGGATCTGTTCACGAGCTACTTGCTCGGAAACGATGAATCATTTGAGAGCGATTGAATGATTAAATCCTGTGGATGATTCGTTCGCGAACGAAAATTTTCTTCAAGGAGAAAAATTGTTCCCGAACGAATGAATCACTGAAAAATCAAATTTGGTAAAGGTGATTCCACTCGTTCGCGAACGATTTGCTCAGAAATGATGAATTGATTCGAGATTTGAAAACGATTGAATCCTGCGAGTAATTTGTTCGCGAACGTTTTTTTTATAGGAGAAAAAAATCGTTCCCGAACGACTGATTCACTGAAAAATCAAATTTGTTGAAAGTGATTCCATTCGTTCGCGAACGATTTGCTCAGAAATGATGAATTGATTCGAGATTTGAAAACGATTGAATCCTGCGAGTAATTTGTTCGCGAACGTTTTTTTTATAGGAGAAAAAAATCGTTCCCGAACGACTGATTCACTGAAAAATCAAATTTGTTGAAGGTGATTCCATTCGTTCGCGAACGATTTGTTCAGAAATGATGAATTGATGATTCATTCAAGAACGATTGAATCCTGCGAGGAATTCGTTCGCGAACGATTTTTTTTAAAGGAGAAAAAATCGTTCTCGAACGAATGATTCACTGAAAAATCAAATTTGGTGCAGGTGATTCAATTCGTTCGCGAACGATTTGCTCAGAATCCTGCGAACGATTCGTTCACGAACGAAATTTTTTTTTCAAGGAGAAAAATCATTCCCGAACGAATGAATCACTGAAAAGGCAAATTTGGTAAAGATGCTACAATTCGTTCGCGAACGATTTGCTCAGAAATGATGAATTCATGATTCCTTCGAGAACGATTGAATCCTGCGAGGAATTCGTTCGTGAACGATTTTTTTAAAGGAGAAAAAATCGTTCTCGAACGAATGATTCACTGAAAAATCAAATTTGGTGCAGGTGGTACAATTCGTTCGCGAACGATTTGCTTAGAATCCTGCGAATGATTCTTTAGCGATCAATTTTTTTAGAGGAGAAAAATCGTTCCCGAGTTTCCGAACGAATGATTCACTGAAAAATCCAATTTGGTACAGGTGATACAATTCGTTCGCGAACGATTTGCTCAGAATTCTGCGAATGATTCGTTCACGAACGAAATTTTTTTCAAGAAGAAAAATCGTTCCCGAACGAATGAATCACTGAAAAATCAAATTTGGTAAAGGTGATTCAATTCGTTCGCGAACGATTTGCTCAGAAAGTATGATTCATTCGAGAACGACACATCTTTAAGGCGTTAACAAATATTTTTTTCACAAGTAGGTAACCTTGTAATAGTCATGGGTGAAGATAGAGGGCTAAAATTGGTATATAAGTTGATTTTATCTGGGTAGGGACTTGATATAGGCGTTGAAAATTTTTTAAAAGATTTTGTCTAATATTTCGATTTTTTCATATGCTATAAAATGGGGGGGGGGGCTCACCGATGCCACTTATTTTTCACCGAGGGAGCTTAAAATTCCATGGCATGATTTTCTCACCCAAGGTGAAAACTTTAAGGGGATGGGAGCGTGTAAAAACGAAATTTTTTTTTAAACCATAATATACCTACATATAAAATTAGGTACACCCTAGCCCTAATATTATGCTCCTATCGTTTCAGCTATAGAACTGATTTTTGTAGATTTCAGGATATACGAAAATGTAACACTTTCCAAATGATTTTTCAGAAATTGCATCGCAATATTCCACTTCAATTTCTTCAGTGTTTTATTCAGCTTGGAAAATGAATCGAAGAAAAATACGCAAACTTGACCTACTCTTAATCTCTTATCACCTCATAATACCATCTGCGGCCGTTGAAAACTCAAAAACCTCCAACTTTCGTCGTCTCTTATCGAATGCATGCCACTCTTGTACGATCTTTTGAAAACTTGCAACGTCCGTAGCCTTTATAGCGTACTTTTCGTAACTCAATAATCCAGCTTACTCTCTTCTTTCGTCGCTTTAATATGACATCCTTCGTCGTACAACTTTTAATCATCTTTTATATACTCGCACAAACCCTGGTTCGCAACTTTCGACAGGAAAAACTCCACAAGTAGTACCGCTTCGTATGGAACTTCGTCACAGACGAATGATTCGAATAAAAAGGTCAAACATAACAAACTGTTCGTCGTCGTAGTCGTCGGCGGTGGCAAGGCACGACGACGTGAAATAATACGCCACCAGGGGATTCAATTTGAAATAATATCATATACGCCATACGGTATACGTACAATAATACATGGCACAACCTCGAATTATTACCCTTCTGTATATATACTCGGTGCTCTTTTTTTTTTACTTCTTTTTCTTTAATAAATTAACTTCACATACACGTTCGAAATCAAGATACAAGCACTTGAAATTATATATTAACCTCTCGTAAAGCTCCTAGTACATATTATACGATGCAGAACATAACACAGAACACACACTTGTTTGATTTCATGAGATGAGAAATCACGAGCCAATTTGCGAATAAAAATACCATTGAAAAGGCTCAATTAAAGTGTTTTCGAAAAGAAACAAAAAAAATTCCAATTCCATACCACGAGTAAGTATAGGTATAAACGATCTACATCCGTTAGTTAATTCCACTATTATTTTCAATCATCTTAAAACAAAATTAATCTACGACATATATCTTCGCTAATAAAATTCGCCATTGTACGTATGAAATTGTCCAGCGACAGCGAGTACCATATCAAATTGAAGGTATCTAATTTTACTAATTGCTCAGACATCCGGTAAAATTGTATTTGTACAAAAGTACACCATGTTACAAAGAGTAAGTATCTATAAATAGATAACACGATAAACGCGATTCCTTTTTTATGGATTACTTCGCATACTCGAGCTATACGATAGCGTATCAAGCTCACGCTAAAACCTCGCGACTAAAAAATACTCGAGCACTTTTCGATATTAGAATTGACATTTGTAAATTTAAAAATACTTTGAAAGAGCGCCTACTACGTGTTTTTTTCACTTTTTCCCCATTTTCTTTCTCTTTTTTTTTGCCAGAGTACAACCTATAGAAACTTTTTATTACTATAATATACGTTTCCGGAGTGCGAATTATCGGTTAAAGCACTGAATTTGTAGAGTGATGCATTATTTAAATTTGTATTCGCGTTCAATAATCTACCAGCGTGTCCTTTCATCGTATATTTTTACGTTTTTCAAACACACCTACGAAAATATTAATTTTTTATTCGTCCGAATGTAATTGTCTGTTTTATAAAAATAGTACACAGTTCGCGGATTTTTTTGCGATTTTTTTTTCAAGCTATAATTCAACTATTACAAAGTACAACGAATTTTTAACAAAATAAATCGATAAGCCGACATGAACCTTTTGCTTAAAAGAGTCTTTCACGCCCAACATTTCCCAATAACACTTCCAACAATTTGCACAAATTTTCTCAGAAGGCTGGATTATTATGAAATCAGTTGAGATTTTTTCAAGAATAGTCGACATTGAAAAATGTATTACTGATTTTCTTTTTGTTTTAATTTTTTATTATCGAGAGGGGAGGGGGCAAAATGATATTTTCTCCAACGCTGGAACGATCAAAACTGGTAATCACTGATCAAAACAAACGTTTGCTCAGTTACTGTACCTACTCAGAATCGTTCGCGAACGCAGGGCCTATTCTAAGGCGCAGCTCCGCACATTTTGCGCAGTTCCAAAAAAAATGTGTGTAGTTCCGAATTACTTTGCGCAGTTCCAAAAATTCAGCTGCGTACATTTTTCATTTTATTCATTGGAAAACAATTTAGAACAAACACAGAAGTCATAAGAAATCAAAAAATTACCAAAAACCATGGATTTTTACTTCTTTGAAATCAAAATTTTCAAAAGTTTTCGCCCTCGCTTCGCTCGGGCCAAATCATTTTCCCTTTGCAATTCTTTGATTATGTTACAGAGTAGAAAAATTGTCTTCTCACATTAGAAGTAGCAATGCTGTTTCACTTGAAACTTACCAAAAAAAAGTCTCTTTTCATTCCTGTCATAACTATGTACCAGAAATTCCCTATTTTTTGCTAAAATGCCAAAAAAAGTACTATTTTTTGTCAAAAATTCATAAACAATTTGAAAACATAGGTACTTATACTTAATTTTGTCCAGTGGCGTAGCCAAAGGAGGGTCGAAGGGGGCCATGGCCTCCCCTTGCGAGCAAAAATTTGAAAGAAAACGTGCAAAAATGGACGTTTTTTGTTGTTTGGGCCCATTTTTTCCAAAAATTTTCGCTCTCGCTTCGCTCGAGCAGTAATTTTGCCTTCATTTTAATGAAATCACCACACATCACGATAGGTTTCTAGACAATCACTCCTCATTTCGATTTTTCATGCCTAAAAATCTGGTTTTGCCCCCTCCTTGAGAAAATCCTGGCTATGCCACTGAATTTTTGTGCTGAAAAATGAAGAATTGTGAATTTTTGAGAGCTTTTGTCCTTGCATTCATACTTTTGAAAATGTTTAAATTTCCTGAAAACAAAAAACTTTGACACCATGAAAATTAACTTTCTGCATCAAGATTGATGTTGTTTTGCATTTCAAATTATCAATTTTTTACAGCTTTCGCCCTCGCTTCGCTCGAGCTAGATCATTTTTCTTTTCTTTTCTCTGATCAAAGTTAGACAAGAGTAGAAAAGTTGACTTCTCGCATTAAAAATAGGTACTGAATGTTGTTTTACTTCTGAAGAATCATTAATTTTCAAAAGCATTTGCCCTCGATTTGCTCGGGCCTTCATTATTATTTTTGATCGTTCATATGCGAGCTATGTTTGCGCAGCTCCAAATTTTCCTTAGAATAGGCCCTGCGCGAACGACTGATCCACTCAGACGAATCGTTTGCGAATGTGCTCAGATAAACTGTTTTGCGACCGACTGATTCACTTTGACAAATTGTTCGCGAACGACTGATTCACTCAGATGAATCGTTCGTTTGTGAAAGACTGGTTCACTCTGACAAATCGTTCGGGAATGACTGGTTCACTCAGACGAATCGTTCGTGAACGACTGATTCACTCAGACGAATTGTTCGCGAACGACTGATTCACTCTGACAAACCGTTCACGAACGACTGATTCACTCTATCAAATGATTCACTCTTACTAATCATTCACGAACGACTGATTCACTTGGACGGATCGTTCGCAAACGACTAATTCACTCTGACAAATCGTTCACGAACGACTGATTCACTCTGTCAAATGATTCACTCTCACAAATCATTCACGAACGACTGATTCACTTGGACGAATCGTTCGCGAACGACTGATTTATTCAGACAAATCGTTCGTGAATGACTGGTTCACTCCGACGAATTGTTCGTGAACGACTGATTCACTCTGACAAATCCTTCACGAACGACTCACTCGGACGAATCGTTCGCAAAGGACTGATTCACTCAGACGAATCGTTCGCGAACGACTGATTCATTCTGACAAATCGTTCGCGAACGACTGATTCACTCTGAAAAATCGTTCACGAAAGTCTTATTCACTCTGACAAATCTTTCACTCTTAACAATCATTCACGAACGACTGATTCACTTGGACGAATCGTTCGCAAACGACTGATTCACTCTGACAAATCGTTCACGAACGACTGATTCACTTGGACGAATCGTTCGCAAAGGACTGATTCACTCTGACGAATCGTTCACGAACGACTGATTCACTCTGTCAAATGATTCACTCTTACAAATCATTCACGAACGACTGATTCACTCAGACGAGTTGTTCGCGATTGACTGATTCACTCTGACAAATCGTTCACGAACGACTGATTCACTCAGACGAATCGTTCACGAACGACTGATTCACTCAGACGAATCGTTCGCGAACGACTGATTCAATGATAAATAGATTTTACTATAATTTTTTCAGACCAAAAAAACGTTTCTCTCATAAAATTGCTGTTGTGTAAAACTGAAGGGAGTTTCAAGCAAGTTGGGAGAATAATTTTCGAAAGTTGAACTTTTGTCAACTGTGAAGATGAATTCTCGTCTAACATTTTAAAACGAGCATTAAAATATGATTTCATGAAATTGCCCTCCTTGAAATTTAGGGAGCAAGGGAACTAATTTATCGTGAGAAATGAAAAAATTGCCAAAAATGGGCCTAAAATAAAGTGGGGAGTGGGACAATTTTCAACAGATACGTTATAATTTTTCACATAAATAATTAAAAATATTCCATATCTCATTCCTCCCAGTCGATTTTTTAATTTTTTTTCATGATTTCTCTCCTCCCTCTCCATTTACTGTTGAAAAGTAGAGAGACGAAGAGGTCAGGTAGGAAAATTCTGAATATGCCATTTTGTGTGAAACTGCTTACAAGGGAACCTCGTCGACTCATTATCTCCGATTTGGCAGAAATTTGACTCTCTCAAAATTCATGTCACCAACACCTCAGAACCAAATTTTCAGCAGCCAAAGTTGATTACAGCGACTTCTGGAGCGATTCCAGTGTGCTGGAGAAATTTTTTTATTTTTGTTGGAGGCTCCAGATCGTCTCGTAAATAGTCGCAATCTATTTGGGAGGTAGTCTTTAGTATCTAAACCAAATTTCAGATTTTTATCCAGCGGTTTAACATTTTTATGAAAACCTTTTCAGTAAATGGAATATTTCAGACATTTTCAAAAATTCGTCAAAATTCGAAAAATTAACTTAGGCAACTGAAAATTTGGTTCTGAGGTGTGAGTGACATGAACTTTCAGTGAGCCAAATTTCAGCCTAATTGGAGTTGACAAGTTGACCAGATTCCCTTTTGTTATATATTTTTGTACATTTTCAGCATTATGAGAAAACTGAGCATCGAGCATCCTAGAAAAAAATCCCTGGAGCAAAAACTGTAGAGCATGAAATTATTTTCCAGTAGCTGATCTTTTTCTTATCATTTACAAGAGCCAAGATTTGATACAACGCATTCCACAAAACAGAATTTTCCACGATACACAAAAGAACAATTCCTGCTCTCGAGTTACTCGTATTATAGAAAATGTAAAATAATCTCATTCATAAATTCCCCTTCTTTTTTCTCGTCCTCACTCAACTATTCAATAAAACGTCGATTTTTGCTCCAAAACCATAACACTCTGATCCGATACGATCAAAAACATTATAAACTATAGTGGGTAACGGGTAAACTCGTTCTATTTACTGTACGACTAGGTATTCATAGAGAGGCTGGAAAATGATTTGGAGAAATTTCAACGATCTTGTATTATTTATTCGCAACGACGGCGATAAAAAATACAACCAAGGCGTACCAACTTCCCAAAAACGATAAAATCGGCCGATAAGAGATAACTTTATAGGCGCGCGGTTTGCAGCGAGTCGAGTTTTTCGAGAGTTTATTGAATATCGCTCGTTGATGTTTTTTTCTTCGACGCAAAAATAGGAAATCTTATAAAGAAAACTCGATCGAGCTGTATACCTACGAACAAAACGAAGAGGGAAAAAATACCCGAGAGGCGCTGCGAAATTGTGAGCATTCTTAATTACGTAGAAACACTTTAAAGTTAATTGCGTAAAAACAATTCCATTAGCGGGTCGCGCTTCGTGTCGCGAGAGCTAACGGTGGCAAAGGCATCGTATCGCATCGCTCAACAGCCCCCGAGTTTTACGGTCGCGAACGGACTCGGCGAGCTTTTTATATTAAAACCGTAGAAATTGAATAATTAAATTTTTTCGTCGCGCGGCCACCGCCATTCGGCAATTTATTTTTTTTAATAAAAAACGCCTCTTTAAAAAAGTCGACCGTTGCAAAGTTTTCTCTCTCGGTTTAGTCCATTATCAGGTGCGATTTTTTATACGACCCTAAGAAAAAAAATACGAAGGTTGGTTCCACTGTTCCACTTGCACCGTTTATATCCTGTTTTTCGATCCATTCGTTTTGAGAGATGTTGTTAGATGCGTCTTTTTAATGTGCAGGTACGTTTAAGGGTTATTTTTAAAGTTGTCACTTAACGACTTTTGAACGAAATGTTGATGAATTTATGATTTGCGTTGAAATTTTAATTAAATACTCGTATTTATAAGTAGTTAAATGTCGAGTGTTTTGAGACAGGTGTCAAATAGTTTGTCTACAACACACAGCGAAACAAACTACTTGTACATGCAGAGACGTGCAGAACAGGGGGTATGTGCAAGGGGTGTCTTACCTCCCCTCCTCCCTTCCACAACAGAAAAATTAAGGTGAAAAGTTGGAATTTTCGAGAAAAATTGAATGAGTTTCAAAAGTTGGAAAATTGTGTGATCAGGGAAAATCGAAGAATGGTCCAAAATCAAAGGTTTTTATTAGTGGGGGGGGGGCGTATAAAGATCTATTGCACCCCGCCCTCGCCGATCTTCCGTTAAACCGTACAAAGGTAGATCGAAAGAGCAGGCGAAAATTCGTCACCTGTCAAAATTTCAAGTGCTAAAGTGCCTTTTTTGATTTTTGGTGAATTTTTAAAAATCAAATTTAGGCCAAAAATGAGGGAAAAATCAAAATTTTACCAAATTGACCTAGAAAGCTGAAATTTGAGACATATCCTATTTTTGACATGCCAAACCGATTGGAAACTGTTTCAAACCGTTTTGAGCAGTTCTGGAGCCTCCAGCAGATTTTTGGAACTCGAAATTTCCACAAAATTTCATTAAAATGGAGTTGGAAAGCTGAAATTTATTCTGCTAACTAATTTGCATGCGCTACGAAGTACTGCAGGTAAATTTCAAGTCGTTTTGGAGCCTCCGGCGACTTTTGGAAAATCACTCTGGAGCCTCCAGCAGATTTCTGAAACTTTGAATTTTCACAAAATTTTATCAAATGGCGATGGAAAGCTGATATTACTCTACATTCCAATTTTAACACCCTCTGAAGACGACTTCAGGTGGGTTCAAGTCATTTTGGAGCCTCCAGCGACTTTTTGAAAATTACTGGAGCCTCCAGTAGATTTTTGAAGCTTGAAATTCCCGCAACATTTTACCAAATGGAGTTGGCAAGCTGAAATTTACTTCGCAAACTAATTTCAATGCGATATGAAGTCGACTACATGGTGGTTTCAAAATGGTTTTTAAGCTTCCAGCTACTTTTTGGAAATTTCAGTACTGAAATTACTTTGCAGAATAAATTTCGACTTTCTATCTCCGTTTGATGAAATTTTGGGGAAATTTCAAGTTTCAAAAATCTACTGGAGGCTCCAGTAATTTTCAAAAAATCGCTGGAGGCTCCAAAACGACTTGAAATTCTCCTGCAGTCGACTTTGTAGCGTATTGAAATTAGTTTGCAGAATAAATTTCGGCTTTCCAACTCCATCTAATGAAATTTTAGGGAAATTTCGAGTTTCAAAAATCTGCTGGAGGCTCCAGCACTGCTCAAAACGGTTTGAAACAGTTTCCAATCGATTTGGCATGTCAAAAATTGGGTATATCCCAAATTTCAGCTTTCTAGGTCAATTTGGTAAAATTTTGATTTTTTCCCGCATTTTTGGCCAAAATTTGATTTTTGAAAATTCAACAAAAATCGGAAAAGCCTGTTTAGCCCTTGAAATTTTGACAGGTGACGAACTTTTGCCTGATCTTTCGATCTACCTTTGTACGGTTTAAAAAATTTCGTGCAAGTCCTATATTGGAACGCAAAACCTGCAATTTCAGCTGACCTGTCAATCAAAATGGCCGCCATTTTGTAAGTAGGGCCACTTTTTTTTAGGACAAGGGCTAGAAATGTTCCTTAGGATCCCTCTTTAAGAAAAAAATTGTCCCGGTGGTTCAGGGAGGGGGGTTGCAATAGATCCTTATGCGGGCACCCGACTATATTATTATTTTTTAAATCATGAATTAACAAAAGTTTTCTCCCTCAAACGAGAAACGTTGGTCGCGAACGAATGAATCATGAAAAATTAAACTCAACAACTGAACTTAATCTGTTCGCGAACGAATTACTCAGAAATGATTAATACATAGGTAGGCCTATGCTATAGATTAATTATTGTATAGCGAGTAATTTATTTTTGTTATAAACTAAAAATATAATTCATATGATTTTTTTTTACTTTTTTTTCTCGAGTATACTTATTTTGTAGCCCCAAGCCTGTTGTCTCAGCGTCGTCGTTTCACTAGACATCCCTTGCACAAGTAGTTACTCTCGCCTGCTGTTTTTCCCTCACCTTGTGTTGGCAACAAACTCGTGCCAATGGGAGAAGACGAAACCCAGGCCGGAAATTAATCACGAATATTTGTATTTTGGCAGACGAACGAAACGAAGTAATCGAGGGCTCAAGATAAACAGATTAGCTGTATTGATTTATCAGCCATAAAAGAAAAGAGGTGAGAGAGAGCAAGACCGAAGGGTTGATAAAAAATGCTGGCGAATGCGACGACGATATTAAAATCTTGTAATTTTTTTCCAAGACGTTCCCGTGTATTATTATAGTACACCTCCCTGTTGGTTTTCTTTTCGCTGTTAGTACTCGTATAGTACGCTCGATTGAAAAAAACATCGATAAATTTGCGATTAATAATAAATATTTTTTCGATGTGAAAAAACCCCCAGGATGTTTCATACATATTCGGTGTGAGAAGAAGAAAGAGATTGTAAACTGTCTTCTTATTAGTTATTTCTGTACACGTACAGTAATTTCGATCTCTCTTGTGCTATTGACTTTGTGAGGGGGTGGTGCTGGAATAGGAGATCGGGGTTTATTCTGTGTTGTAGTACGTGTACGTGGCTTACAATACGAGACTAATACAGCGTACACGATCGAGTACTTCAGGAAATTAAATTGTCTAAAATAATCGCGAAGATGTTGGTTATGTTTCGCGTGCCTTGTACTGTACACGTTCATTGTCCGATGGCCTGACTGGTGTGTGGTGTAGCCGGCGACTAACAAACTGTAAGACGTTGGTTGTGTGTTTTATTATCGATTAAAATGCAAAACTAAAAGCAGCCTTGTTGTTTGCCTTAAATAAGAAATAATTCGCCGACTTGGAATACCACCTCTCTCGTATATTCATTCAGAAAATTACCAGAAAGACCGACGAAGACTACACAGCCTAACACTCGTAAATCAATGGGCGCCTTGTAATATCAAACACTTTATACCCTGAAAACATTTTCCGAGATGGATACGTTTAATGGCTAACAAATCCCATAGGTGTATCCAATCCAACGTCGCTCTAGAGATTTTCTCCGCATAGGCAACCAGATATCTTGTATAAATTATTCGCTCCAAGTCTTCCGCATAATAGCCTTCTTCTGGCTTTCTGCTTGATTACGTTCGACGACCAACAGAAGACGACTTGCAAGAAGCAGGTCAATTCTTAATTTAATTTACGCGCGAGATTAGGTCCTCTCACCTCGCGATTAACCTAGGCTGCGAGAGTGATTTTTTCGAAGGACTGTAATACGAGTTGACTTTTTAATCCGTGTTTCAAGAAAGAGACAAATGATCAATAAATTTTTCTGTACTTAGTTCCATCTGTTGACTTATTACTGAATCTGGAGCACTTTGAAAACTTCAATCGATTTCAATCTCCGGGGTAGACAAAATATCATTCGAAGCTAATCTTTCGCGAACGAATTGAATCACATTTACCAACTAATTTTTCAATGATTTGTTCGTTCGCGAACGATTTTACTCCTTTCAGTGGATCGTTTGCAAATGAATCTGACACATGGTTGGATGAGGGGGGAGGGGAATCTCCCTTATAATACAACCGCTGGCTCAATACCGCTGGCTAAGCTTGGTTTTAATTTTATTGAAAATAAAAAAAATAAAAACATTCTATTTGATACGGTTTCAAAGTGATTCAGCCGGTCTCGAATGATTCATTGTTTCTAAGCAAATCATTCGCGAACAAATTGAGATCAGTTTTTTGATGATAGAACAAAACTGTGTAGTTTCATTGCGTCATATAATTCTGATTGACTGTTTCGCCATTTTATTCGTTTGCGAACGATTTTTCTATTTCGAGCGAATCGTTCGCGAACGAATCATTTAGAACTTTCATTAATAGATTAATAATGTTTCGGCTTGTCTTGTTCTTGTCATGTGTAATTTGATTCGATTTTGAAAGTGATTCAGTCGTTCTTGAACGATTATTCTCGTTTGAGCAAATCGTTCGCGAACGAATCATTCACAATTTTTGTTAGTGAATGAGAAAGTTTCATTTTTTCATGTTGTGTATTATCTGATTCGATTTTCAAAATAATTCAGCCCGTTTCAAATAATTCATCGTTTCGAGCAAATCGTTCGCGAACGAATTGAATCACCTAACTCAATTTGATTTTTCAGTGATTCATTCGTTTGGTGAGATCAGTTTTTTGATGATAGAACAAAACTGTCTAGTTTCATTGCGTCATATAATTCTAATTTACTGTTTCACCATTTTATTCGTTCGCGAACGATTTTTCTCTTTCGAGCGAATCGTTCGCGAACGAATCATTTAAAACTCTCAGTAATAGATTAATAATGTTTCGGTTTATTTTGTCGTGTGTGATTACTGTGATTTGATTCAATTTTGAAAGTGATTCAGTCGTTCTTGAACGGTTTTTCTCGTTTGAGCAAATCGTTCGCGAACGAATCATTCACAATTTTCGTTAGTGAATGAGAAAGTTTCATTTTTTCATGTTATGTATTATCTGATTCGATTTTCAAAATAATTCAGCCCGTTTCAAATAATTCATCGTTTCGAGCAAATCGTTCGCGAACGAATTGAATCACCTAACTCAATTTGATTTTTCAGTGATTCATTCGTTTGGGAACAATTTTTCTTTTGCAAGAAAATCGTTCGCGAATGAATCTCATACGGGATTCAGTCGTTCGCGAACGAATCATTTACAGGATATAATCGTTCTCGAATGAATCATCATTTCTGAGCGAATCGTTCGCGAACGAATTAAAATCACTTTGATTTTTCAGTGGTTCATTCGTTCGGGAACGATTTCTTTCCCAAGAAAATAGTTCGCGAACGAATCGTTCACAGGATTCAGTCGTTCTCGAATGAATCATCATTTCTGAGCAAATCGTTCGCGAACGAATTGAATCACCTTTACTAACTTTGATTTTTCAACGATTTACTCGTTCGAGAACGATTTTTCTCCTTTAAGAAATTCGTTCTCGAACGAATCATTCACAGGATTCAGTCGTTCTCGAATGATTAATCATTTCGGAGAAAATCGTTCGCGAACGAATTGAATCACCTGCATAAATTTAATTTTTCAGTGATTCATTCGTTCAGGAACGATTTTCCTCCTTGAAAAAATTCGTTCGCGAACGAATCATTCACAGGATTCAGTTGTTCTTGAATGAATCATAATTTCTGAGAACATTTTTCGCGAACGAATTGAATCACCTGCACCGAATTTAATTTTTCAGTTATTCATTCGTTCGGGAACTTTTTTCCTCCTTTAAGAAAATCGTTCTCGAACGAATCATTCGCAGAATTCAGTCTTTCTCGAATGATTCGTCGTTTGTGAGCAAAGAACTCGCGAACGAATCCAGTCCATTTTGATGTCCAACAAGAAGTTTTTCTTTAAATAGAGGTCATGTAGAACAATTCTAATGAGGAAAAAATGAGTTATTTTCAAAAAGTTTTTCCTGACTTTGATTTATTCCCATTTTTTTCGTGATTTTTTTCAACTTTGAGGGACTTCTCTCTTAAGGGCCAACATGGTTTGAAGGGCCGCGGAATTTTAGCTTGAAAGGGGGATTATTTACTTAAAAAAATTCTGACGCAGAAATAACAAATATTCATGTGTTGAACATTTTTCTCAACTTAGAGTTTTTTTTTGCAGATAGGACAAAAATAAAAAATAGGGAAAAATTTTCTCACCCGAAGTGACAATACGAGGGAGGGGGTGGTGGAAAATTCCATTTTCAGTGAGTATAGGTAGATCTAGGTAGGTGCCATTTTAACGAGTTTCTTTTTTGATGCGTCTCCTTCTCTCCTTCAACATTTAACTCGCTGCATTTTGCTTTCAATTTTTCAAATGATTTTCTTCATTCAGCGGATATCATGAATCCAAATCCTCACCCAACAAGTAGGTACGTCATATTCGCATAAACTCTATTGAAGCTTTCAAGTCCATCTTGATAATATCACCGCACGCTAATAATAGGTATAAAGAGTTGGTCGTTAATTTATCAAAACCGCATCAGTCCTTGAAAAAAGTTTCACAATAAAAGACAAAACTTTCTTAGGTCGGTGTTCATTTTCGCTAAATTAGCTCCTAAATGCGTGCCACTAACTTTTATCCCATATACAAAACTCCATCAATTATACGAAAACGCGAGAGACGTAGTTTTCCGCATATACGTCGAGCTATATTCACTCGAGTGAGATACCGAGACACATTATGCTTTCCAGACGGACAGTCGACGTTTCAAATTCATTTTCTCGACAGTAAATACCTTCTTACTCTCAAAATGTTAGTGTTAGAATAAACCATGTTTGCTGAAAAGTATAATTTCACATATTTTACTGCCCAGATTAGCCTTTGTGCAGGTAAAGAGATTGATTTTGAAAAGTTGAGTAGATACACCTAAAGTACATACAAAAAATAATAGTTCAGTTGATGTAGTTTCATGATTTTGAAAATTTCTCACCAAATACGAGACATTGGGAGATGAAATAAAAGAATCCTGCTTTTCCCCTCAGAGTTCCTGAGACTCGAAACGTAGATACGAGTATTATTGAACCCCCCCCCCCCCTATTAATTGCTCATTCGTTTTGTATTCTATGCTAATTAATTTAGCTCGACCTACTCGAGCCCTAAATTTGAACAAAACCTCGCTGAAATAAACGCAACGACGACGACGGTGTATCGTGAATGAATTTTCCTCCTGTAGAGCACCCCATCGCGAGCTTTCTAAATTCCTCGACCCAAGAATAGATGAGGCAATAATCGTAAATAATATTAATGCACGATTGTTTGTTTCCTGGTTGCAAGGTGATTGTTCAGTAGTTCACACCTCCAAGGTGTAATTATTGCGATTCCTTTTTTCATGTTGCGAAGGTGAAAAATTTTCTTAAAAGAAACTTTTGCTTTCACTGAGGATTTGAGAAAGTAGTCTGCATTCGAATTGATTTTCTCGGAGTAGTTTTTATTTTATGAGTGAAGTTTTTGAAATGAATCCCTTTTGTTTCTCGATTAATGTACTCGAAGGAATCGGAATTTTCCTACGATTGATATTAAGCGAGCTTCCCTACTGATCATACGACAGTTCGTAAAAATTGTAAAAGAATTGACTGCGAAGTGATGGTAATAAAATATTACGTGACAAATTTAACGACTCGACGTTGAAAAAATTTAATATCAAAATTTAAGGAAATTTCGAGTCGTAAATTGGTTGCTGATTTCATGTCGAAAAAAAAAACAGTCAAATTTATTGGAAAACTTTCAGAGTGACGAGTTCGACAGTTGGAATGAAATTTGTCGAATTTATTCGGATTGTTTGAAAAGTTGAAATGAAATTTACTCAGCTGTATAAAAAGCTTTCAAGAACTGATTAATGATCGTTTCGAGAAGTGAAATGGTTGAAAATTTTTTGAAAATAAGTTTAATAAACGTGCAATAATTTTAATGAATTTTACTCCATCATTTTTAAAGATTCTTCTAGCAAGAGAACCTTCTGAACTGACACTTTTTGTTTTGAACGAAACCCACATAATCGAAAAAACATTTGATGCTTGAGACCTCCTTGACCAAAATTTCAAGCCCAAAAGTTCATTTTTGGATGTTTGACAATTTTTTTTTTTTTTAATTCAAAAGAGCAGTTTTGAGAGCAATTTTTCAATTTTTTCATGAAATATAAATTTTTTTGAGCAAAGTGAACCAATATTAATAGTCCGGCATATGACAATAGGAGTAATTGCACCCCCCCCCCCGCCGATCCTCCGGGGCAATTTTTTTCTTAAAGGGGACATCCTGAGGAACATTTTAAAGCAAACTTGCCAAAAAAGAAGTTGGCCCTAATTACAAAATGGCGGCCATTTTGATTGACAGGTCAGCCGAATTCGCAGATTTTGCGTTTTAACATAGGACTTGCACGAACTTTTTCAAACTTTACAAAGGTAGATCGAAAGATCATGCAAACATTTATCACCTGTCAAAATTTCAAGTGCTAAAGTGCGTTTTTCGATTTTTGGTGAATTTTTGAAAATCGAATTTGGGCCAAAAATGAGGGAAAAAATCGAAATTTTACCAAATTGACCAAGAAAGCTGAAATTTGGGATATACCCTATTTTCGACATGCCAAATCGATTGGAAACGGTTTCAACCCGTTTAGAGCAGTACTGGAGCCTCCAGCAGATTTTTGAAACTCGAAATTCCCACGAAATTCCATCAAATTGGAGTTGTAAAGCTAAAATTTATTCTAAAAACTAATTTCAATACGCTACGAAGTACTGCAGGTGAATTTCAAGTCGTTTTGGATCCTCCAGCGACTTTTTGAAAATTCCTGATGCCTCCAGCAGATTTTTGAAACTTTAAATTTTCACAAAATTTCATCAGAAATTTACTCTATACTCCAATTTCAACACCCTCTGAAGACGACTTCAGGTGGGTTCAAGTAATTTTAGGACCACCAGCGACTTTTTTGAAAATTACTGGAGCCTCCAGTAGATTTTCAAAACTTAAAATTTCCCCAACATTAATTTATCAAATGGAGTTGGCAAGCTGGAATTTACTTCGCAGACTACATGGTGGTTTCAAATGGTTTTGAAGTTTCCAGCTACTTTTAGGAAATTTCAATTTTCCAAAAAAACGTCATACAACCTTTCAAAAAGTGGCTGGAGGCTCCAAAACGACTTGAAATGCACCAGCAGTTAACTTCGTAGCGTATTGAAATTAGTTTGCAAAATTAACTTCATTTCTCCATCTTGGTTTGATGAAATTTTGGGGAAATTTCAAGTTTCAAAAATGTACTGGAGGGTCCAGTTATTTTCAAAAAAGTCGTTGGAGGCTCTAAAATGACTTGAAATCCACCAGAAGTCGTTTTCAGAGGGTGTTAAAATTGGAGTGTAGAGTAAATTTCAACTTTTCATCTTCATTTGATGAAATTTTGTGAAAATTTAAAGTTTCAAAAATCTGCTGGAGGCATCAGGAATTTTCAAAAAGTCGCTGGAGGATCCAAAACGACTTGAAATTCACCTGCAGTACTTCGTAGCGTATTGAAATTAGTTTTTAGAATAAATTTTAGCTTTACAACTCCAATTTGATGGAATTTTGTGGGAATTTCGAGTTTCAAAAATCTGCTGGAGGCTCCAGTACTGCTCTAAACGGGTTGAAACCGTTTCCAATCGATTTGGCATGTCGAAAATAGGGTATATCCCAAATTTCAGCTTTCTTGGTCAATTTGGTAAAATTTCGATTTTTTCCCTCATTTTTGGCCCAAATTCGATTTTCAAAAATTCACCAAAAATCGAAAAACGCACTTTAGCACTTGAAATTTTGACAGGTGATAAATGTTTGCATGATCTTTCGATCTACCTTTGTAAAGTTTGAAAAAGTTCGTGCAAGTCCTATGTTAAAACGCAAAATCTGCGAATTCGGCTGACCTGTCAATCAAAATGGCCGCCATTTTGTAATTAGGGCCAACTTCTTTTTTGGCAAGTTTGCTTTAAAATGTTCCTCAGGATGTCCCCTTTAAGAAAAAAATTGCCCCGGAGGATCGGCGGGGGGGGGTGCAATTACTCCTATTGTCATATGCCGGACTGTAATAATTATTACCAGTTTTGGGCTTTTTTTTTTAGCCTCCAGCGATTTTTAAAATTTTCTCTTGAAATTTCAAATCACTCTGAAAAGGCTAAAAACGAATTCAACAACCTGTGACTTTAAGGATTTTAAGGCATGCTCTTTTGATCTAGTTTAGTTTTATTCAAATCGAAGAGTGCTAGTTGAAAAAATTCCCTTGTAATTAGAACATTGTCAATTTTTATAACAATTCTAATTTTTATTGGGACTCATCCAGAAAAAAAAATGGTGGACTATACCTACACATGGAAGAAAAACTAACAAACTAGAAGGTAAAAAAAATACCATAATCGTCCTTTCACCCTCTTCCACCTCGTGAACGATAAAAGATTCGCTAATTTACCAAAACTCGAATAAAAAAAAACTCCTGCAAGAAAAACTTCAGGTTGAAATACAAAATCCAAACTTCGCGATGTCGTTTCACCAAAAAAAAAAAAAATATAGTGTAATTCGAAAATTCACTTCATTTACCATACGTACTCGTACATTTTAGGTCTTGGAAGCTGTGTGGCAATTCTCCGCTGAAACCTGTCTGCTCAACGACGATGAAGAAAGAGAGGAAAAAAAAAACTTTCAGCAGTAAATTAGCTTTTAGCGTCTGTACCTCGCTTGGGAAAATTCCTTCGTCATCATAGCTGTCTTATGGGTTTCCATTGTCCAAATATGGTAGTTATACGCGCGAAGGCAAAATCCACAAAACTTCCGTTACAATAATCCGGCTCCTTCGAGATAATAGAGCTCTTCTAAAGTTTGCCTCGCGTTCGTTGCGTCGTCGTTCGTTGTTTCCACAATAAAGTGCCAGGTTTTTGTGCCATATCTGCCCCGAACTTTGATTTTCTTTATGTACAATAAAACCAACCGACAGAGGGGCCGTTCGTTCGATGCTCGCAGCGTGTATTACCAGAGAGTTCATAACATACACGTACACAGTCCACTTCGCCACAGAGTATGAGTTAAGCATACACGAAAATAGTCTACGTCGTATATAGTGTCTATAATACAGTGTACTAAGGTACACAAAACTATAACGAAAATCTTCATCCTTTTCCTTTTCACCCTGCACTGCTCCGTGACCGTGGTAGCCTTTTCTTCTTCGAAACAATGACTAAATCTAATAAAAGTAGTCGCCCAACCTCGGTGTGTATTTTCTATTAGCGACGACATTGTAGCTTTTAAAATCTCATTTTATGCGTTTCATTTCGCATCCGAATCATCGCGCCTCGATCGTCGTGGTCACGTTATTCTCATCCTCATCGTATAGCATCTATATTATACTAAAATTAAGTCGGTTTTTTTGTCACAGCGAGATCTCGGCAACGGCTGAACCGATTTTGATGAACGACCTCTCGATAGAATGGGGTTAAAGTGTAGATGTGCAGGTTTATGTCGAAAGTTCAAAAAGTTGCACTGAAAGCTCAGAAAAGCTCAAAAATTGATTATGCCATATTTGGTGGGTACACAAAAATACCTACATTGTACCTTGAAAGTTCTCTCCGAAAAAACGATTTTTGACTCAAAAAAAATGTCAAAAGTTGACGGTAAAAGCTTAGCAAAAGCTCAAAACTTGATAAAAAGCTCAAAATTGATTATCACACGTTTAATGGGTACGCAAAAGTACCTACACTGCACCTTGAAATATCTCCCCAAAGAAAAACAATTTTTGATGGAAAAAAGTTTTGAAAGTTGAAGGTAAAAGCTCAGCAAAAGTTCAAAACTTGATGATAATTGATTAAACTCAAAATTGATTATCACATGTTTGATGGGTACCTACACAAAAGAACCTACATTGTACCTTGAAAGTTCTCCTCGAAAAAACAACTTTTGACTGAAAAAAAATGTCAAAAGTTGACGGTAAAAGCTCAGCAAAAGCTCGAAACTTGATAAAAAGCTCAAAATTGATTATCACATGTTTGATGGGTACACAAAAGTACCCACACTGCACCTTGAAAGATCTTACCAAAAAAAACAATTTTTGATGGAAAAAAGTTTTGAAAGTTGAAGGTAAAAGCTCAGCAAAAGTTCAAAACTTGATAATTATGCAGTATTCATCGTACTTAGCTATTTTGAATGATGGAAAAAAGTTTTGAAAGTTGAAGGTAGAAGCGCAGCAAAAGTTCAAAACTTGATAGTATGCAGTATTCATCGTACTTAGCTATTTTGAAAATTTTCTCAGAAAGTTCAAAAACTTTTCGCTTGCTGAATGCTGCGTTGTGATAGTTTCATGTTGAAAGTTCAATAAGTTGCTCCGTATAAGCTCAAAAAAGTTTAATAATCTATAATGCCATATTGAGTGGATAGACAAAAGTACTATATTGTACCTTGAAAAATCTTCGCGGAAAAACAGTTTTTTGACCGAAAAAAAACTTTCAAAAGTTATCAGTTAAAGCTAAGCGAAAGCTCAAAACTTCGTGACATGTGATATTTTGATCTATACTCAGCTTATTCCGCATATTATAAAGAAGTACGTATGTGTATATTGTACCTTATAAGAGCTTCATAAAAAGCCCAACATGAAGAAAAAAAGTTAAGCTACAGAAGTTCCCTGCTGAAGCTGAGTGAAAGCTTGGAAGTTCCAGTCGTGTTGTATTTGATCTAATTCGATGCTTATGCAAAAATACAGATTGTACCTTGGAAGATTTCCGTGAAAAAAACAACGTCTGGCTGAAAAAACTTTCAATTTGAAAAAAATATTTTGGTGATTGCACCTCTGAAGCAAATTATACCCAAATGGAGCTGAAGAAGTAAAAATGCGCATTTTATGTTCGAAAAAAATCAAAGAAATTTCTACAAATGACTGTTAGTAGTTTCTAGCATCCCTGCAAGTTTGATAAAATTCAATAGAGAACCATACCCAAGATAGAAATTCTTGAAAGAAACGGCAATTTTACTCCTTTAAATAAGGCATAAAGGGTGATCCGGCGATCTTAAAATTTTAATCACGGGAGTTTTGAGTCACAAGGACAAACTATTCAGTTTGTTAAAAAACAATTAAATTATTTGCTAATCAACTATGCATAAGAGTTTGAATTTACCTAATTTCATTCATTCTCAATTTACATAAAAATTTCAATTTTCATCATTTGCTTCAATTTTTTTAAGTCTTTCGTTGAATAAAAGTATTGCCAACAAAACATTGGAGTAGGTATTACCTTAAAACACAATTTCATCCTAGGTTGAGTAAAACAAGTGCAAATTAGCAGCGATTTTTTTGAGCAAATTTTTTGAAAATTCTTGTGGAGTTGGAGTGGGAGACGAAGTTTTGAAAAATAATTGAAAGTACCTATACCAATATAATAATTGCAACAATTTTGATTGAGGCCAAAAAAACTGAAACAGCATTCAAAAATTCTCAGACAGGCAAAATTTGAGAAATAAAAGTAGGTAAGTATTTTCTTTTTTGAGTTTTGTGACATTTTTCAAAATTCAATCGACATTAAGAAAAATAATTAATTATTATTTTTATTGAGGAAACAAGCATATATCCTTTCCTCGAGGGACGGGAGCTGAGAGCTTCAAAAAAAGTTCAATGGGAGCCGCTAAACGTGAATGAAACAACGGTCATTCTTACAAATTTCTTAAATTCTTTTCGCACATAAAATGCGCATTTTTACTTCTTCAACTCCATTAGGGTAACTTTCTTCAGAGATGCAATCACTAAAATATTTTTTTTCAGAAATTTTTAGCCTTCAAAAATGCAAAAAGCTGATTTTTCTCGGGTTTTATCGCCAAAAGCCATAAATTTCGGACAAATACCCCTCCCCAAAGGTTCTTATGAAAGACGTCAATTGGCACCACCAACCTGAATTTGAACCAAATTCGTCAATTTTTTCCACGTTTCACATTACTTTTTTAAAAAAAATTGAATCGCGCTATTTTGGGAACCTCCGCCCCCTACCCGATAGTGGTCGTCCTGGGGAATGGGACCTGATGTGCAGGCTATTATTGGAAGTTCAAAAGGTTTGACCAAAAGTTCTAAAAGTTTGAAAAACCATTTCAGCCAATCACAACGCAGCATTCAGCAAGGTTTTTTTGATTCCACGAGATATCAGTATAAGTACTCAACTAATTTTCATAAAAGACCTCACAATGCAAAGCATGTGAAGTGTAGATATGCTGGCAATTATTGAAAGTTTGAAAAGTTTGGCCAAAAACTGAGAAAGCTCGAGAAGCAATTTCGGCTAATTACAACGCAGCATTCAGCAAATAGTCCATCAGCGCGTTGGTGGCCAAATTTAAGGCGACGGACGTATTATTGATCTCGAGTTCAACTCCTAACTTTACCAACTCAAACAGCTTGATGTTACTTTTATTGATTTTTTATTTTTAAACAACATTTTAAATCACTTACATTTCTCATAATATATTTTCAACATTTATACTTCACGCTCTAGGAGAACCGCGCAATCTGCGCGGTTAAATGGGTTTTCTAGTTGTAACTAAAGCTACGTGCGAGATGTTTTCCATTTTCACACGACTTTTGTCTAATAAGGACGTCTGCATTGAGCTTTTTCCTACCGAATTTCTCTGCTCCGTTGGGCGGTTATTTTTGACACGTTTTGTTGTCACACGGTTTTCTGCTTTTTTCCTCACGTGTCTTTGCGGAATGGTTTTTTCATCTTCGAACATTTCTTTTTAATGTAGGACGATGACATTAGCGAAGTGTCAAGTTTTCGTCTGATTTTGACTGATTTTACAGGTTAATTATTTCGATTATCCAGACTCATTACGAGTTGGAGGAGAGAGAAAGCATACATTGAAAAAAAATGACCATTTAATTTTTATTATACGAGTGAATGAGTGTTTTAGGGGGGATCTCGCAAAAAAATGTCGGAATATTTCACCAAATGTAGCAGAGACCTTCACTTTGAGTTGAAAGTCACTCAGAAAAAATTTCAGCTCGGGGGTGCCCCTGGTGGGAAGATATGGGTTCTCAAATAGGGAGCCTTTTTGAAGAATTCGTGGCCTTTTCGATCTAGCCCATACCCACACAACTTCAAGGGTTCCATTTATGTTCTGACCTGTTGAAAATTTGCAGATCGCTCATTTTTGGGTAAACGTACTCGAGTTCTGAAAATTTTTCTTCCCACGTATTTCGTATTAATTAAGCCAAAACATTGAAGGACATCATTTCTGGAACTTGAAAAATATTCAAAAATACAAATGTGCTTTTTTGGTGATTGTTGCCCATTTCAAAAAATCGAGAAAAGTAGCCAAAAACTTAACAATTTTTTTCGATTTGTTGAAATTTGCAGTTGTGACCAAAAAATTGGCACTACTGTATTTCAAAATATTATCTCAGTTTCAGAAATAATGTCTATCGATGTTTTGGCTTAAATGAATGCGAAATACGTATGTGAGAAGAAAAAATTGCCAAAACAAGAATTTACCCAAAAATTAGCCATCTGCAAATTTTCAACCACTCAAAGGAAGCTTCAAAGTGGTCTTGGATTTTGATGGGAATGACTTAGGTCCGACACAGAATTACAAATACTTTGATTTGGGACTAGGCAATTTTTCCCAAAATAGGTTGGGTAGCGATAGGAGCAGAAAAACACGATTTTTTCAAAAATGCTCAATCTTTGAGGGCATCTCCTTGAGCTGAAATTTTTTCTGAGTAACTTTCAACTCAAAATGAAGGTCTGTTGAATTTATGGATATGATGACTGGCACTACTGGCAGAGATCTTACAGAAAAATTAAGTGGTTGAAGTGTGAAAAAGTGAATTGGCTAAAAAAAGAACCAGTTGCAACGACTCTCTTTAATTGGAATGAGATTAAGCTACATGCATTGGAAGAGCATGTCTTATTGTATACCTTGTAACCAGGGCTGAGATTTTTATGCATTTGCCTATTTTTTTCCTTGGACTTTTTGAAGGCATAGTTTATCGATCATTTTTCGATTTTAAGCAACACGGTTTTGCGTTTTTTAGGACATATTTTGTAAAATTCTTCAAAATCCACATTTTTGATGAAAAAATCATTTGAAAATCAGATTTTTTGGTCACTTTTTCGAAATGTTCGAAAATCCGATTTCTCCAAATGTAGTTTTTCGACGAAATCTGCAAAAAAATATCACTTTTTTGTCAACCATAATTTCCAAAAAGTTTTGCTTGCCAAGAAATTTAATTTTTTCCCAAAAATTGGAGTTCATGAAAGTTAAGCTTTTTGCCAAAAATTATCAAAACATACTGATTTTTACGATAAAGTTGCAAAATAGCTCAGCTTTTTCACAAAAATCACTAAAAAATAAAACATAACTCTGTTGGCAATTATTGTCAAACAGTCTTGCTTATTAATAAGATTGTTGATAATATATTTTTTTTTTTTTTTTTTTTTTTACAAAAATTGTCGCTTTATTTCACCAATATTTCTGCCAAGTCCCAGTTTCGCATTTTATACCAAAAGTTGCCACTTTTTGCAAATAATTCTCAAAAAATCCTCCTTTTTGTAAAAATGGTCAGAGTCTTGCAGTTTGAAAATTTATTGTAAAAAATTCCACGTTTTGAGCAAAATTCCCGGAAAATCGTTTTTTTTTTGCCAAAAATTGATTATCAAGTCCTCCTTTTGCTAAAATTATTGTTAAAGTCCAATATCCTGCCAAAAATTGCAAAAAGTTTCGCCATTTTGTCTAAATTTCCAAAAAGTCTCGTTTTTTTTTTTACCAAAAATTGCTAAAAATCGTGTTTTTTTTACTTTTAAAAATTACAAAAAGTCCAAAAATTATCCCAATGTATAGCCTTCTTTACCAGAAATTTCTAAAAAGCCCTTCCTCTTGCTAAAATTGTCAAAAGACTAGCTTTTTACCAGAAATTGCAAAATTTTTAGTTTCTTGCTCAAAATTGTCAAATTTAACAAAAAATGCGAAAAAGCCCAATTTTTTGGCACAAAATTGCCAGAAAGTCACGCTTTTTACTAAAATTGACTATAGTTTAAATCAAATTCAATTTTTAGATGTTAATATTGAAAAGGAAAAGTTGTGGTTTTTTTGATGATTTTTTTCAGGCATTAAAATGTTTTGTTCATGTTTTTTCGTTTTGTTTTTTTTGGTTACTGTTTCAAGTTTTTTCAGTCACTAAAGTTTCTTTTTTTGGGGAAAAAAATAAGTACGAGCCCTGAAATTGTAATTTTAAAAAATTCTCCAAAAATCCATAAATGAACTTCAACTTTTGAAATTTTTGGTTATGGGGATTTTTGGATCCAAGGGCACGATTTTAAATATTTCTATTCCGAATTGATTCCCCTTTTATTATTCAACAATTCAACATACTTACCTATTATGTATCTGAAAAAAGTGTAAAAAATTTTAAATTAATTAATTTTTTTCAATAATAAATTTTCCACAATTTTATAGAAAATTTTCAAAATAGTGAACAAACTTATTCACGATTTTAGTTTGATTTTTGATGAAATTTTAACATGAATAGGACATTTCTCAGTGTTTCGAATGATATTCTTGTTCGAGATTGTTTCCATACTGCCACCAAGAGATTTCTAATCTATTTTTTTTAGGTGCTCTAATTTTGAGCCATTTTCTATATAAGTGAGGGAAAATTCTTTTCATCGTAAATGAGGAATGAATAAAATTCAAGAAAAGAAACAAAACATAAGTCTGCACAAAACATGCATTGTGCTCTAACAATAAAATCGTTTTCCTATTTTTCAAAAAAAAAAAAAAAAAAAAAAAAAAGAATTCTCAATTTCATATTTCAAATCATATCGTCTTCTCCTTCCCCTCACCGTACCTATAAACATGAGAAAATACAGACGTAACCAGTCGAAAGTTTCCTTTCCACGTCAGAAAAAGTGGATGGAAATGACGCATTTTCAATGGAAAAATTTGAAGAAAAAAAAAGTTAAAAAACGTTGATTTACAGAATGAAATTTCCACTACACGTTCTTCTGCTTCTCGGGGATCATTTTTATTCGCCTTGTTTCTACTCCTGTTCTTGCTGCTCGTTACGTTATCTTACTTCAATTTTTAATCCTCTCCTCTGGTTTTCTTTTCTCGTTATTTTTCAACTTTTTCTTAATCTCGGTCCGTAAGTTTTGTGTTTTGTTGTTTAAAATATTCTAGACCTACTAACCTACCTCGTATACCTAAGCTGGTATCTATGCTTTTCATGCAAATACCCATACTCAGGGTTTTTTTATCCTTATAGAGGAAAATCACGAAATAATTTTAACTAACCGCTTGTTGATTATTCCAAAAAAAAAAAAAATGGGTTTACTTCATGTTAATGACAACGTTGTTATAGTAATTTAATGTAAGTTATAGCATACCATCATATATAGCAGAGTTTGTTAGCGTGTATTAGATTACCCAGCTTGTAATACGATAAAAACTTTAAAGCTGTGTACTTTGTTTTTACTCTGTTTCTTTTTTGGTGTGTTTTGTTTCTCTGGCTGAAAAAATAAACACGAGTAATATGCAGAAAGCCTACGATGATCGCAAACGATAAAATTAATAACGAGCTAATAGCTCAAAAGTAAACAGTAATTTTGGAACAAGGAGCGCGTGTATTGATAAAATTAATGAATTATTTACCTTCGATAAGAAGTATTACATGGAATGTTGATTCAGTTTTCTTTGAAATATTGTAAAAGAAAAAAAAAATCTCGAATGGAATTTTATGGTAGGCTTATACGAAGGCGTAAGTTGACAAATGCGAAAAAGTTTCAAAACATCATAATTTTATGGCGAGCTTCGAGGTATCGAGGTACTTGTCTTGTATGTACTATATCAACAAGTAGGAGTAATAGGTCCATTATTTTTACCACTTGAGCGTGTTTCTTGACATATCTCTTGATATAATGATGCAATCAAAGAAAAATTCAGTCAAACTCGTTACATTTCCACGTACTCGTAGGTATATTTCTGGGAAAATTCCATATTATTAATTTTTGTGCCTTATGTACTTTAAAAAATAATCAATTTGCAAAAATGAGAAGAATTAGTTCGATTTTTTTTCCACTTGCCATTTTAGCAAACACGAGTCACAAGATTAATCTATGGCGAACGAGCCAGATGGAAGAGAGGGGGCTCAGCTTGGAATTGAAAAATTTAGTGAGTTAATTGCACTATTTGTACTAGGCTATTGAAGTGTATGAAAAATAAAATCAAATCGAGCGCGAAAAATCGATCGTCGAAAAGACAATACCTGGTACTATTATTTGTCGAAATGAGAAAATCCAATTCGGAGTTGAGAATCACTGCTTCTTCATCAGAGGCTTTTATTAAATTTCCCGCTTTCTTAATGAAATTCCTTTTTTTTTTTCGGCGAGACGTAGCGTATTCGTTTGGTACGAATACATACAGAATGAAAGTAACGAGCCAACCAAGGGTATCGCTGAGTTAGTCAAAATGATTCCCATATATCCGAATTCGAAACATACGTGAGACCTATTATGGTGAGGGTGGGCTGGAGTAGGGGGTGTGGTATTTGCGACAGTACGAATACGACCTCTTGATGTTGAAAAAGATTCATTCCAATTAAATTCTTTCGGCGTTTTTTTTTCTCTATATTTTTTTCAACCACTCGAACCGATTGAAGAATCGTTTCAGGAGGAGAATGTGATTTTTGTGACGCGTTAATTTACTCGAGGAAAGGGGATTTTAATTAGAGTTTTCCCCTCTTTTTTCTATACTGTACTGATTTTGGGAGAAAAAACCACGAGGTTTAGTTGTACGGTGTACTAATGTGATGTGTGAGTTGGTTGAATGGCGATATAATGGCGTGTGGTTAAAAAATTTGGAAGCATTGTGGTTTTGAAATTTCGGTTGAAAAGTATTTCAGGGGTGAGATTTTGAATAATGCATCCAGGTAGTGGATGAATTTTGCCTTAAACTGTTTGGAAATTGATGAGGTGATTGAAGAGATTTTGAAAAAAATTTTTTTTTTTGGTTCGACAAACTCTATAATTTTTAGACGAGCTATGAACCCCCCCCCCCCCCCCATAGAAGGCAATTCAGGGGTTCTAGTACAGTCTCATAGAGAAATTCCGCACGATTTGAGGGTTAAAAGAGTGGGACGTACTTGGAAAAAAATCAACCTTTATCTCATTTTTTTAAGGCTCTCCCTTCTTGAGAGTTCACACCCCCCCCCCCCTTCCAGAAAATATTGCCAACTCTGTACCTATGGTCTCTATCGAAAAATTTTCGGAACAAAAGTTGTGCATCTGAGTCTTGAAAACATTTTAGTTACTATGAAAAATTTCGATCCGAGTCCTCCCTCCCCTCCAATTTCAAAAATTAGGTCCTCAAAAACCCCCAAATTCAGTTTTTTTGTGATTTTTGCCAAAACTACACCAAATAAAATCTCATTCAAAAAAACAAAAGTTGTTCAGAATCGAAAAAGAAACACGCTACTCTAAAAGTTCACCCCTCCCCTACCCATTTTTAGATGGTTCGTCGCCTTGTCCGAAAAAAAAACTCCAATCGAGAATTTTTTTCTGACCAAGAAGTCGTCATCTGCTAACAAAAAGATATATTTTTGGTCATTATCAAAATTTTGATTGGATCTCCCCTTTTTAGCCATTTTTGCAAATAGTCAGTTTAATCTGTGACATTTCCAATCAAATTCCAAAATGGAAGCTATTCAATCTGAATAGGTTTTCAAAATGAGATTGAAGTACATATGTAAATTCCGCAGTTATACTCGCCAGTAACTCGTGAGTGTTCTAAATGTTTCTTGAAAGGTAAAATTGATTATTCGAAAATGTCAGTGGCTGGGTCATTCCACGTCAATTCGACCAAGAAGTGGTAGGGGGGTTCGGCGATTTTATTGAAATTTTTCCTGTGGAAAGACCTTCCGAAGAGATGAACAATGACGCAAATCGCAGCCCTCTAGCCCATTTTTAAAGGCAGCCAGGGGGTGTCAAAGTTTTCAGTGAACCTAAAATGTCATCCATTTCAGCAGTAGATTACTCGATAACCGCGATACCTACCAAAATGGAACTTTCTCCCATAGTTAGGGGTTTTGAAAAGCTTTTTCGTGATATCATAAAAATCACTGTTGCCACTTGTTTTTCGTACAAAAAATTGGCTCAGAAAGTTTCGAAACAAAGTTTTCATATCGTTCCGACTCTCAAAAATTCTGAAAAAAATATATTATGGACAACTTTTCATGCTGAACAACATATTAAAAAATTAAGATGGTACCATGTTGCAAAGTTGATTTTAAAAAATGTTGAGTTTACGAAAAAATGCGATTTTTTGATTTTAAACATGAAAAAAAGTTTTGATTGGTGAAGTTGACCTATTCGACCCCTATTTTTACGTATCTGTTGAAAAAGTTGAAAAACCCCTTTCACTCGATGAAATGAATGAACTCCTCACAAAAAAAATCAAAATTCGAAAAGATTTAAAAAATGAACGAATTTATATTTTTTTGTTGTGAGTGTAATTTTAATCAACTTTTTCGTGAAATAAGTCAGAAAGAGGTCAAAATAAAACGACTGAATAAATTTAAACTTTTTTTGATGTTTGAAATTGAAAATAGAATTTTTTTGAATTTTGATTTTTTGTGATGAGTTCATTTTATTGAGTGAAAGGGGTTTTTCAACCTTTTTGTAATCACTAAAAATAGGACAATCACTGGCATTTCCCCTTTTCTCGCGAAATTTAAATCTACATATTGGAAACTAAAAATTCGCGTGGTCATTTTTCAGTTTTCTTCCAAATTTGATGAAAATTTATTTGGAAGTATAGTAAAAATGGAAAATAGGTGGCATTTTCGTTTTTCTCGCGAAATTTTAATGTACATAATTATGTATTTGATGAGTCGTGTAATGATTTTTTTATCTTTTCCAAATTCGATGAAATTTTGGGTCCAAAAATGTTTAGAAGTGATCAAAACAGAATATAAGCAGAATTTTCGTTTTCTCGTAAAATTTTCATATACTTACATTGATAGGTCGTGAGATAATTTTTCAAATTCGATGAAATTTTGAGCCCAAATTTTTTGGAAGAAGTCAAAACAGAAAATCACTGGGATTTTTGTTTTTCTCGTGAAATTCTAATATTCATTGATAGATCGTGTGATGATTTTTTATTTTTTCCAAATTCGATGAAATTTTGAGACCAAAATGTTTTGGAAGTGGTCGAAACAGAAAATAACTAGCATTTTCGTTTTTCTCGCGAAATTTTAATACACATTGATAGGTCGCAAGATGATTTTTAATTTTTCCCATCGAATGATATTTTGGGCTCATAACTTTTTGTAACTATTGAAAATAGGACAATCACTGGCATTTCCCTTTTTCTCGCGAAATTTTAATCTATATACATTAAAAACTGAAAAGTTGCGTGATGATTTTTCAATTTTTTTTTCAAATTCGATAAATTTATGGAACAAACATTTTTTAGAAGTAGTCAAAATAAAAAATAAGTAGCATATTTTCGTTTTTCTCGCGAAATTTCAATCTACATCGATGGGATTGATACTTGTAGGTCGCGTGGTAATTTTTCATTTTTTCCAAATTCGATGAAATTTTTGCCTAAAATTTTATGGAAGAGGTCAAACCAGAAAATGACTAGCATTTTCGTGTTTCTCGTGAAATTTTAATCTTCATTGATAGGTCACGTAATAATTTTTCATTTTTTCCAAATTCGATGAAATTTTAAGCTTAAAATTTTTTGTAAGAGGTCAAAACAGGAAATAAGGTAGGTCGCATGATAATTTTTCATGGTTTCCAAAATTCGATGAAATTTCGAGGCCAACATTTTTTTAGATGTGATCAAAAAAGAAAATCACTGGAATTTTCGTTTTTCTCGCAGAATTTCAATATACTTTGATAGGTCGCCTGATAATTTTTCATCTTGTCCAAAATTTGATGACATTTTGGGCCCAAAATTTATAAAAAGTCGTCAAAAAAGAAAATCATTGAGATTTTTGTGATTCTCGCGAAATTTCAAGTTATTTTGATAGGTCGCAAGACGGCCCTTTTCAAAGATTACTGGCGATCACTTTTTCTACTGAAATGCACTAGATGCCATACTTGAAAAATTCACTGCGACCTACTGTGTCAGCGATCTTAGATGAATTTTGGGTAGATCGATTCAGTATGAAGCAGCTTATTTTTTTCCTCGCATCGGTATCGTAACATTGAGTTGAGTCTGTGGGATGTTTTTGTACAAAAAAATGTCTAGTATAGTTTAATCTAGCTGCTCTATTCGATACACCTAACTACGCATTTTACTGATGTGCCTGAAGTTACCTTGCAAGATAATCTTCGCCTTGGTAAATCGGAAGGCGAATTTACACTGTGCAAGTATGCAGGAAAGTTACAGGAATCGTATTGTGAGCACACCGCAGTACATGAGTACAAGACCGTCAACTAACACATACCCAATAACCTTTGGAAAACTTTTCTTGTACAGGAGGGGGAGGAGGGAAGTTTTAGGTGGAAAAATAGCCGTTTTCGAGGGAAAAAATTGTTTTTGAGCAATACGAAGAGGGGTGCACCCAAGGTGGTGATGGTACGTTGTAGTATATGTTAAGACGAACTTACCGTGCAATTTTCAGAATTTTTCTATGTATAGGAGGGGAGAGGGGGGCGTTTTAAGTGGAAAATAGCCGATTTCAAGGATGAAAATTTTTTTTACCAATACAAAGAGGGGTGCGGCCAAGGTGATGATGCTAGGTTGTGATATACCCTGAGACGAACTTACCGTGCAATTTTCAGAATTTTTCTATGTATAGGAGGGGAGAGGGGGGCGTTTTAAGTGGAAAATAGCCGATTTCAAGGATGAAAATTTTTTTTACCAATACAAAGAGGGGTGCGGCCAAGGTGATGATGCTAGGTTGTGATATACCCTGAGACGAACTTACCGTGCAATTTTCAGAATTTTTCTATGCATAGGAGGGGAGAGGGGGGAGTTTTAGGTGGAAAAATAGCCATTTTTGAGGGAAAAAATTGTTTTTGACCAATACGAAGAGGGGTGCACCCAAGGTGGTGATGGTACGTTGAAGTATATGCTAAGACTAACCTACCGTGCAATTTTCAGAATTTTTCTATGCATAGGATGGGAGAGGGGGGAGTTTTAGGTGGAAAAATAGCCATTTTTGAGGGAAAAAATTGTTTTTGACCAATACGAAGAGGGGTGCACCCAAGGTGGTGATGGTACGTTGTAGTATATGCTAAGACTCACCTACCGTGAAATTTCCAGAATTTTTCTATGCATAGGAGGGGAGAGGGGGTCGTTTTAGGTAGAAAAATAACCATTTTTCCACTTAAAACTCCCCCCTCTCCCCTCCTATACATAGAAATATTCTGAAAATTGCACGGTGAGTTCGTCTCGAGGTATATCACAACGTACCATCACCACCTTGGGTGCACCCCTCTTTATATTGTTCAAAAAAAAAATTTCCCTCAATAATGGCTATTTTTCCACCTAAAACTCCCTCCTCTCCCCTCCTATGCATAGAAAAATTCTGAAAATTTCAGGGTAGGTTAGTCTTAGCATATACTACAATGTACCATCGCCACCTTGGGTGCACCTCTCTTCATATTGGTCAAAAACAATTTTTTCCCTCGAAAACGACTATTTTCCCATTAAAACTCCCCCCTCTCCCCTCCTATGCATAGAAAAAATCTGAAAATTGCACGGTAGGTTAGTCTTAGCATATACTTCAACGTACCATCACCACCTTGGGTGCACCCCTCTTTGTATTGGTATAAAAAAATTTTTATCCTCGAAATCGGCTATTTTTCCACTTAAAACTCCCCCCTATCCCCTCCTATACATAGAAAAATTCTGAAAATTGCACGGTAAGTTCGTCTCGAGGTATATCACAACGTACCATCACCACCTTGGGTGCACCCCTCTTTATATTGTTCAAAAAAAAATTTCCCCTCAAAAATGGCTATTTTTCCACCTTAAACGACCCCCTCTCCCCTCCTATGCATAGGAAAATTCTGAAAATTCCACGGTAGGTGAGTCTTAGCATATACTACAACGTACCATCACCACCTTGGGTGCACTACTCTTCGTTTTGGTAAAAAAAAAAAAATTCCTCGAAAATGGCTATTTTTCCACTTAAAATTCCCCCCTCTCCCCTCCTGTACAAAAAAAGTTCTCCAAAGCTCATTGGGTATGTGTCAGTTGACGGTCTGGTACTGTGGTGTGCTCAAAATACGATTCCTGTTACTTTCCTGTAAGTATACTTGCACAGTGTAACTTCGCCTGCCGATTTACCAAGGCGAAGATTATCTTGCAAGGTAACTTCAGGCACATATTTTACTGAGCATTTCACCACACATGCTGAAGAATTATTGCTGATGCTACACAATTGGTCGAGTTCTGAGAAAAACATGTAAAATTCTAACAAAACATTCGGTAGCATAATCTCGTACAGTAAAATCCAGAAAACCTTTTGTACTTGCCTACATGGCGACGTGACGATGGCGTCTTACTCTCGACGAGTTGTTATCTTATCTTGGATTTTTCGTCGAATTAGCCTTTCATCTTGCTGGTAGCCTGGTTTGAACGAACAACTGATAATAAAATATTAATTTCTTTATTTCGTATCAATCAAGTTGTGACTCGCTCGATGCTTTATGCTATTGCGTTCTCGCAATCTCTTTCATCATCTATCTCCAGTTCTCCTCCCTCCAGATCGGTTACCTTTAAAGTGTGGAATACTTATTGTTAGAATAGAACGATTTGATTTCGATTATCGGTTAATAAAAAAAATGGGCGAAGTTTCTCGTGTTTTCGACTTTATTTTTTTTCAAATTTTTGTGGACTGATACTTACTCGAGCTCGACTCCAACGTCGACGACGTTTTCTCTTTTTTACGCGATGGCGATTTTATTCGGATGTTTTCGGCGATTGGTGCGCGATTTTTGTGTTCTAACGATAAAAATGGTCCAATGATGCAGTCACGTGCAGAATAGTAAGGGTAAGGACGCCCAATTCCGACCAGTGCCTAATCCCGACCACCCTTTATATCTCGTCTGTTCTTAGCACTACCTATTGGAAAATGGTATAAATGTGTTCCTCTATCACAGACGATTAATTTGAGACATACCCGGCCGCTGTAGAGCCAAACCTCGCAAAATAAATCCAAGTTGAAGAAATTCCATGTTCAAAAAATTGTTTTTCAACATTTTTCATCGCCAAAATTTTTTAATTAGTTTTGAATAATTTTATGGTTTTAAATACGTTTTGTAATGGTTATTGACTGAAGATTCCGATGATATAGCCGCTTTTTTAATCCATCAAAGGTATGTATAAAAAATTTTCACGTAAGTGTAAAATGGTATGGGTCTCCTAATCCCGACCACCCATAAGATCATGTAAATTCTTCAGGGTGGTCGGGATTAGGGTACCAAATTCATTATTCAAACAGTCATTTTTGAGGTGCCTCGGAAGAAGATCCCAAAAAGCCATAAAGCATTATTCTATAACCCCAAAATTTTAATATGAGTTGGGGGAAGGTTCAATCTATCTTTTAAGCCATTTACTATATTTTCATGTGAAATAGTATTTTATTGGTTGCTGCACTTTCAAATGTGGTCGGAATTAGGATATCCAACTTTTTGGAGGTGGTCGGGATTAGGGTACCAAAATTTGAAAAATCATTTTTGAGATGTTGCGGGAAAACATTCAAAAAAAATATTAAGAATCATTCGTTTATGCCAAAATTTTGATATGAGTTAGGGGAAGGTTCAACCTATCTTTTAAGCCATTTCCCATGTTTTGAAGTGAAATAGTCTTTGATCAGTGGCAGTTTTACTAAAAGTGGTCGGTTTTGGGGCTCCTTACCCTTATCGACTATCGAAGACTTGTATCACTGGTAAATTTAATGTACACTCTAGAATTTGATTTTTTTTTTGTTTTTGAAATTCGATATCGAGAGAGGAGGGGATTATTCCTCGAGATAGAAGCATGAAGAATTTATTTTAGATTATTTTTAATGTACGATAAATTTTTGTAAGTTTTTCAGTTTGCCAATCGATGTAAGGTTTTTTGTGTTTTAGATGAATTTTTGAGTCGAAAATATTTCATTGTTTCTCAAAATTACTCGACAACAATCTAATTGAGTGGATTTTTTCGTCGAGTGATTGACTGTAGAATAATATGTTTCGATTTCTACCGAACCTGGTCTGAAATTTTCGATCAATGTTGATGGCATAGCCTAAAACCTATTACGAGTTTGAGGCAGCTTTAGAATGAGATGGCGTGCATTTATTCTGATTTTAAACAGGCTTTCGTGTAATTTTTCAATTTTTGAGAGGGGAGGGCAGGGAGGAAGATACGTTGACAGTTTTAAAGAAATGTACCTGGATGGCTATTTTATTTCACAAGTTTGTGATTTGAAGGCAATTTTTCACAAGTTTTTGAATATTTTCCTGTGAAATATTTTTATTTCAATAATTGATTTTTGTTCGATTTTTCAAACATTATTTTTATTTTCACGAAGTTTCGATGAAATTATATTTTCAATTTTTTAATGTATTTTTCGTTGATCACGAAAAAACGAGAGAAACTTAAGGATTTTAAAACTTGAGTTTTTTCAAAATCATTTTGAATTTTGAGTAATTTGATTTCTTATGAAATTTCGAATAACTAAGTACTTACGAAACTACATTATTTTGAAGAATTTAAAAAAAAGAACTCACTATCCACCCAGAATACTATCACCACGTCTTAAAACAGGAGCTATAATTCTGCCAAAAGCGAGCATTTAATAACCAATATAAATGGTTGTTTTTATCGCCTTCATCGCATTTATGTATAATATAATACCTACCATTCTGATTTATATTTGAATAGCTAATCGATAGGCGATTTGAAAAATTTCACATTTGATATTCTCTCGTACGTCTACTTACTTATATATCGTAGATACTTACGTTGCTTAAGAGACAGCCAGCCCCGCACACACGAATATTTTTATACAACGTGAGCACGATAACAAAACGCCATCGCCATCGCCACACATCGGATAACGAAATGAAATAAAAATAGAGAAAGCGAACAGGAAAAAAGGTATAACAAAAAAAACGCAATCACTGCGCGATTTGAATCAGCACATTTTATTCTCGTTGTAATTTTCTAATCACGTACGCTTTCGATCATGTTTGTATGTACGTATGTAATATATGTAAAGGTCTTCATGCTATACTTACCTTATGTACCATAGGAAGGTACTTCACGTAGTATGTACGATGGCGAAAAAACCACCACTTCTAAATACTATACACGATTGTATGGAAATGGCGAATGGCGAATCAAGAATTGTTATTTTATTTACCTGCATGAATAAAAAAAAAAGCATCAGGGAGAGAGGAGTGAAAGAAAAGTCGAAGCTGCTGAGACGTGTTTTTTTTCGACGAATTTCTTCTGCTTGTGTGTTATGATTTTCAAGGAGGATGCTTTATGAAAATTTTTAGTCTGCTGATTATTATTTATTGTATTTTACCAACATTGATTTGCCATAAAGGGAGAAGAAAAGGGATGATGATTGTGTATGACACTTCTGAAAATACAAGTTCCACGTTCTAGAGGGTCTTCATATTTTATGGTGAAGGGAATGTGCAAATTGTGATTTTTAAGAACTTCGCTTCATGTGTGAAAAATTGGAAAGAACGCGTGAAAAAGGTTAGGTCTCGGTGTCTGTCTTATCAGTCCTGTATGGCTTCTGTTCACCCTCCCCCCCCCCTATAAAATCGTCTAGAATTCCTGCTTTTTCACTTCCTTCGTCAAACTGCGAAATTTATGTACCATTAATTTTTTTCTTCATTAGCTGAATTCTGAAAGACTGAAATCACTTCTTGCGCAATAAAAAAATTCAACTAAAATTCCACATTTTCAGTTCGACACACCCTCTGACCCTCCGCCCCCCCCCCCATGAGGTAGATGTTTGATAAATGGTTCTGTCCAGAATTTTGGTGTTATTCTGTTTGGTAGACATCTCAAATGAGCTCGACGTGCTCAATTACTTTTTTGTGTTACTTAAGTTGCCGAAAAAAATTTCGTTACTTTTTCAAAATTTTTATTAAGTACCGAAATTACCTACTTTTTTTAAAATTTCCCCAAATATTAACTTTACTTTTTGAAGAAAAAATAGAAAATAAGTAATAATATTATCAACAAGTGAATAATTTACGAAAAAAACAACTTCCTTATTCATTTCCAACTGGTTACACTTTCTTTTCGTTTTTTTGCTATAGAAGTTTTAAATGTTCAACTTTTATGTTCGAAAATTGCCTAAAAGTCTCGTTTTCTCATTAAATGTTACCAAAATGCCTTCATTTTTTTTTACCAAATTTGTCAACATTTTTCAAAAAAAAGACACATTTACTAAAAAATTGCACTCTTATTTTTTCGACAAAAATTATTAAAAATTTTCACTTTTCACCAAAAATTTACAAAAATTCTCGCATTTTGTCCAATTGCTGAAAAAAGTCGTTCCTTTATTCCTAAAAATACCAATAATTACGAAGAAGTCTCTTTTTTTGCCAAAAATTGTTGAAAAATGTATTTGTAATTTTTTTCAAAAAATTCCAAAGAATTTCAACTTTTTCCAAAAATTGCTCAGAAATCTCGTGTTTTTTTTTGTGAAACATTGCTAAAAATTGTCACTTTCAAGTACTTATATGTACTTCTACTTAGACATCATAAATTGCGAAAGACTCTTAGCTTTTTTATTCAATTTTTGATCATTTTTTTTCAACCTCTTTAATTATTAAAGTTATTTATTTGTTTCCTTTTTTTTTGGTTGAATAAATAGACTCCGAGCCTTCTCAAAAAAAGAAACAAAATTCTCAGGTCCTGGAATTCATTTGGAAATTTGATTTGTCCCACTGCTTCAAAATTTTCACAACTCTCTTCCCTTCACCAAAAAAAAAAACAAAAAAAAACGTAAAAATCCAAAGAAGTGGCTGGCAACATAAATCAAAGTATGAAGATGATTTTGGAAAATTTTTCGTTGTTGTGCCAGAATTCTTCTAAATAATCCTCTCTTTTTTGTGAGAAATCTTATTTTGGTCTTCTTGCAGGAAGCCCCCCCCCCTAAGTTGAAAAAACCCTCCTCTAAAAAATGCTCTATTTATGCATCGAAATTCTTCCAAATAACCTTTTTTTTCCAAGAGAAAAAATTCTTTTGGCCTTTCAAACAGTAAGTACCTATTCGTGGCCAAAAATTTAAAAATTTCATCAATTTTAGTTTTTGATGAAAAAATCAACTTTAGGGGGCTTTGAATCTACAAAAGTATCAATGCTTTTGAGTATGTTTATGACCCAGCAGAAGTGAGGACTCGTCTAAGACTTTTTTTGTTCCAAGGGACGTTAAAAAACAAGGGGGGTTATTTTGCATGACCTCCCTTTAACTTGGCTCTATTTTATGATAATCTCCGATAGACGAAGGAGAGAAAAAATTTTTTAATTTTTTTAGAAACTTCTATTTTGAATTATTATTTATCAATTTTTTCCAATTTTTGAATGGCTTTCTACAAGAGCTGTTTGGAGGACCGAAGAAGTTTTTTTTTCTTGAAAAGGGATTTATTTACGTAGAAGAATTCTGCCCCAGAAATGGGAAATTTTCCAAACTTTTTTCTTGACTCGGATTTATCGATTCGAATTTTCTTGATTTAACCATTACGAACTTTGGGAGGTTCTCTACAAGGAGACCATAATTGCTTGAGGGAGGGGGGGAGGGGGGAGAAGTTTTCATCTTGTAAGAGGGATCATTTGTAAAAGAAGACAAAACTCTTTAAAATATTAAAAATTGATCGTTTTTTTAAGCTTTTAGTAGTATGATAACAATGTAAAGCATCCAATTTGCTCTCAAATTTTCGAAAATAGTTTTAACCCCCCTCCCCCTCTCCCCCTGGGAAAGAAAAATTAAATTTCCATCCTGTTCCTAGTTTTTCTGACCGATTTTTCTCAGTTTTTAATAATTTTGTAGATATCAAATCAAGCATAAAATGGCTTAGAGCAAGAAGGGATCTTTTTTCAATTAATTAATCCATCAATTTTTTTCCTTCTGTGTATAAACCTAGTAAGATGAGAGTGAGATAGCTTATTTTGAAAGTTCTAATTTTATTGTCTTCGATAGATGAACCATTTCAGGAATTTTTCATCCTAAAAGTTGAAGCAAACTAAAGAATTATTTAAAATACATTCATGTGTACCATACTCGTATGAATTTGGTTTTGAAATTCCCTTATTAAAATTTCCTCGCTCAAAAATAAAGAAGGGAATGAGGAAGGACTGATGAAAAAGTTCACGAATAAAAATAAAAACTTGACTGAAATATTTGCTCTCGTTCATAACTTTTCAATTTGTTGAGAATATAAATTTCATTTCTGAGTTTTTTTTACTCTTGTTTCCAGAGAATTTTACAAATTTCTCTCCCCTTTCCTCCTCCACTCAATCTAATTTGAATATTAGCTTGATTTGAACATTAAATTTTTCATCTTTCTTCGAAGATAGATATAACGAGACCATCTCTCTTACATTTAGTCCGGCATAATAATGACAATAGGAGTAATTGCACCCCCCCCCGCCGATTCTCTGGGACAACTTTTTTCTTAAAGGGGACATCCTAAGGAACATTTTAAAGCAAACTTGCCAAAAAAAAAAGTTGGCCTTACTTACAAAATGGCGGCCATTTTGATTGAGTACAGGTCAGCCGAAATCGCAGATTTTGCGTTTCAACATAGGACTTGCACGAACTTTTTCAAACTTTACGAAGGTAGATCGAAAGATCATGCAAAAATTCATCACCTGTCAAAATTTCAAGTGCTAGAGTGGGTTTTTCGATTTTTGGTAAATTTTTGAAAATCGAATTTAAGCCAAAAATGAGGGAAAAAATCAAAATTTTACCAAATTGACCAAGAAAGCCGAAATTTGGAATATACCCTATTTTCGACATGCCAAATCGATTGGAAACGGTTTCAACCCGTTTTGAGCAGTTCTGGAGCCTCCAGCAGATTTTTGAATCTCGAAATTCCCACAAAATTCCATCAAATCTGAGTTGGAAAGCTAAAATTTATTCTAAAAAGTAATTTCTATACGCTACGAAGTACTGCAGGTGAATTTCAAGTTGTTTTGGATCCTCCAGCGACTTTTTGAAAATTCCTGAAGCCTCCAGCAGATTTTTGAAACTTTAAATTTTCACAAAATTTCATCAAATGGAGATGGAAAGCTGAAATTTACTCCACGCTCCAATTTTAACACCCTCTGAAAACGACTTCTGGTGGATTTCAAGACATTTTCGAGCCTCCAACGACTTTTTTGAAAATTACTGGAGCCTCCAGTAGATTTTTGAAACTTGAAATTTTTCCAAAATTTCATCAAACTAAGATGGAGAGTCAAAATTCATTGTGCAAACTAATTTCAATACGCTACGAAGTTGACTGCTGGCGAATTTTAAATCGTTTTGGAGCCTCCAGCAACTTTTTGAAAGATTGTATGACGTTTTCTTGGAAAATTGAAATTTTCTAAAAGTAGCTGGAAGCTTCAAAACCATTTGAAACCACCATGTAGTCTGCGAAGTAAATTTCAGCTTGCCAACCCCATTTGATAAATTATTGTTGGGGAAATTTCAAGTTTCAAAAATCTACTGGAGGATCCAGTAATTTTTAAAAAAGTCGCTGGAGGCCCTGAAATGACTTGAACCCACATGAAGTCGTCTTCAGAGGGTGTTAAAATTGGAGCGTGGAGTAAATTTCAGCTTTCCATCTCCATTTGATGAAATTTTGTGAAAATTTAAAGTTTCAAAAATCTGCTGGAGGCTTCAGGAATTTTCAAAAAGTCGCTGGAGGATCCAAAACAACTTGAAATTCACCTGCAGTACTTCGTAGCGTATTGAAATTACTTTTTAGAATAAATTTTAGCTTTCCAACTCAGATTTGATGGAATTTTGTGGGAATTTCGAGATTCAAAAATCTGCTGGAGGCTCCAGAACTGCTCAAAACGGGTTGAAACCGTTTCCAATCGATTTGGCATGTCGAAAATAGGGTATATTCCAAATTTCGGCTTTCTTGGTCAATTTGGTAAAATTTTGATTTTTTCCCTCATTTTTGGCTTAAATTCGATTTTCAAAAATTTACCAAAAATCGAAAAACCCACTCTAGCACTTGAAATTTTGACAGGTGATGAATTTTTGCACGATCTTTCGATCTATCTTTGTAAAGTTTGAAAAAGTTCGTGCAAGTCCTATGTTAAAACGCAAAATCTGCGATTTCGGCTGACCTGTCAATCAAAATGGCCGCCATTTTGTAAGTAAGGCCAACTTTTTTTTGGCAAGTTTGCTTTAAAATGTTCCTTGGGATGTCCCCTTTAAGTAAAAAGTTGTCCCGGACCTATTGTCATATGCCGGACTATTGTATGTCAGTGAACTTTCAACATCTGTAATTCTGTATCATCGTTACCACAAAATCGCCCTTTTCAGCTGAGAAAATTCGACTAAAAAGTACACTCATCGTCTTCGTCATCGCTAATTTTGGCAACACCGTGTTTGTCGTGTAAGAAATAATAGCATCGTCCAAGATCGAAGGGTAGTGGTACGTAAAAAAAAAAACGCCAAAAAGAAAGTGAGGAGATGAGCTATACGACTACGTATATATTAGGAAAAAATAAATCCCGATAAAAATATCACACCGACTAGGATCTCCGCACACCGACACACCATGATCTCCACAAAATGTCCCATAAAATCGGAACAAGTTTAGAAAATAATGTTGACTTAGAGAGATTTGGGAAATGTGCGCTTGTATTGTACTCGTTCCTACGTACGTATATTTATGCCACGACGATGAGAAAGATGGAACATAGAATAGAACTACGAGAGAGACAGCAAGCGATGAGAGACGGTTTTGGGAAAACTTTTGCAAAAGAGTTTTTATACTATGGCATGGCAATGCAAAAAGTTGATCGGATACGAGAGCAGGAGAGGTGGTGAACAGAGGGGTCGAAAGTGGATGACGCCGGTAACGGGGCCGTTTGTGGTCCCCTTGGCGCCAGAATTTCGTACACCCTCGTACGCGATCGGTCGTTTCTTTCCCTTTTAATACTACGAAACGAGACGTCAAGGTTTTCCTCCTTTTCTTCGGTGCAATGCAATGCTTCGCTATGTGCTGTGTACAACTTAACGTGTACATTATTGTTGGCCGGGCTTTTGTCTCATACCTCATTTAGTTTATATGATTCGCGTTTCGCTTATTGCAAATTGCCTCGTGTGAGACGAATTTAAATTTCAACTTTTGCCGCAAGACGCGCGTTTATTCGGCGCACATGTTTAATTTAACTCGGGCAACGATTTTCACGTCGCGAAAAAGAGCCTTTGTCTTAATGTAATTTCCTTATACAGTCGACTGGCTGGATTGGTGGTTTGCTTAGGCATTCTCTGACTCTAATTTGCAGTTAGACCGTGTAATTGAGAAGCGGAGTATACGAAGAAATAGACACGTAGACGATAGGAAGACCAGACTTTGGTAAATTGGTACATTTGGAAATCCTGCAGGGAGGGGGGGGGCGAGATAAACCTCGGTCGAAAATTTCTTCTTTAATTTAAGAGTAAAAAAATAAACCACGTCGAGATTTTAAATCAAGTATCGTACGTTGTTTGCTTATTATTATTTATACCGTAGGTATACAGAAGAAGACAAAAGTTAGATTATTTTTCGCTACGTGTGTCATATTTCTCGTCGACTCGACTCGAGAACCGTATTATGGATATAATTTGATCCGACGAAGACGACGACGATGAGAAAGATTTCGTAAAAGACAGACATAGCGAAAGAGGTCGTTTCCTCGATGAAAATGAAAACCCACCCGAGATTATTAATAGCAACGTATTGATTTAGAAGTATAGATATTTTCTTCTTCATTTTTTTTAAATGATTTTACAAATTTATAATACTCGTAGTACAGGCCTTTTAGAAAGGCGTAGGCATTACCTCGCTTACCTCTCCGCAATTCGAAGGTAAACCTCGATTGAAAGAAAAAGGAAACGCGAGCCTTTGTATCTGTCAATCTTTCGCGTGACTTTTAATTCGTCCAGGTGCTTTTACCATAGCCCAGATATCCGAGCTCTAAATTACACCGGCTTTTTAATAAATTTAAACAAAGCGACGACGACTAAGTATAAATGAAAGGAAATAAATTCCGATACGCGATGGTTCTTTGTATAGGTTGGAAAAAAGTATCGCTCGATGAAGTTATCCTACTTCAAAGGTGGAAATACGCGAAGCGAAAATGTTGCTCAACTGAAGGATAGGTATTAGGTAATAGGTACCCTTTTCACGAATATTTTCGTCGATTTGATGCCCATCTGTGATAAAGTTGCGAATCTCGACTCTCGAGTCGGAATTTTCATGTATTATTCAGCCTGGGTGAGTTTTCAAGGTCGTCATAAATGGATGCTCGAATTAGCTGGATTGATTTTATGTATAGAGCTGTATGAAATTTTAGTATATTATAGAGGAAGGTATTATCGTCTGTGATGGGTGGAATTTTGATGAAGGGAAGATGTAAAGAATTCTAAGAACTTGGAAACTGAATTATGCGATTTTGAATTGAATCGAAATTTAATTTTGAAATTCAATTCAAGGGAAAACTCGTATCCGAGTACGTGTTGAAATTAGGTTCGCGATTCAATATGTTTTATACCCTTGAAGATTTGTGATGCCAATTTGAAAAAATTGGGTGTTTTTGAACGTCTGAGATCATTTTCAAAAAAAGTGTTTTTTTTGAGCATGCAAAAAAAACATCGAGTAAAATTTCAGATCCTGAAGATCATTTTTTGAATTTTTGAACATTCAAATTTTGACCTGGTCATTGAGAAAAACTCAAAATTTGATCTAATTGAATTAGAAAGCTGAAAATCGACCTATAGGTGCCGTATTTCGCCCCCCCCCCCGAGACAATTGGTACTTGCTTCAAGCAGTTCTGGAGCCTCCGGCTAATTTTTAAAATTTTCTATTTTGAAAAAAATGGCATTAAAATAGTCCAAAGTGAAATTCAGCACCTCTAAACTTGGTTTCATCTCTTTCAATCAATTTTGACCCAATTTTCGAAATAAAATGTTACTCATTCGATTCTAAGATTTTTCTCTAGAGACTGTTCTTGAAAAAATTGAAAATCTGTTGCTTACAAACTCGACGGTATAATTTTGAATTCTCTAATCAATTGGTGTTTTGAGAAAATAGTCATAAAATAGGTCAAAATTAGATTCAGTGCCAGTAAACTCGAATTTTCCCTCCTTGTAACTTTGATCGATTGAGACAAAAATTTTCAAAAATTTTCTCCACCGATTCAAATTATTGCTAAAAACTTGAAAAATTCGGCGAAGGCTCTCGAATAGTTTAAAAGGACCATCGATCGATTTTCGTGGTCAAAAAAATGGAAGTTTGAATTGAATGCCAGATTTTTATGTTGATGCATCTGTGAATGACGAATTTTTCATCCCACTTTCCCCTCCCAAAAGGGCAGAAGATTTTGGATTTGAACTCACATAAGTAGATTTTTAAAATTGATACTCGAATAAATCGATAGAAAGGGTTTCGTTGACGTTGAAGTGGGTTCCATAAATGCAGAATTTCATTTTTGCTCTTCTAATGAAATGTTTTTCAGAACTGGAATTCTCAAATGAAAATTCGATGGAGACTGCCGAATGGCTTGAAACTATCACAAATCAACTGTGAAACTATAAAAATGGGGTTTGAATAAAATTTTGATTTTTTTCATGAAGAAAGAGTCAAAGTTGAAATTTTAGATTTTTTTCAAGCATATTCCCAGATCAAAAAATTAAATTTATCACACCAAATTGGAAATGTGAAGCAATTTTGAGGTCGTCTCTTATTGAAGTCTGTAAAATTATGGGAACGGCCGAGCTCGTATCACAAAATCTCGAAATTGAGTGCCATAGCTTTAGAAAAATTCCGTATTTTCACGATTAACAATGAACTCAAAATATTAATTATTCTGTTTCTTTGTTTCAGATGGATGACGATTCGTAAACCAAGATGAAAATAACCAAATCGGTGAGTTTTTTTAGAATAAATATGCTTGCTTTGGTGGAAGGGGGTAGAAGATCTTTAATGCAATTATCATTTTTCCAAATTTTATGATCGTGCTTTCAATCTCGAAATTATGAAATTGAGGAGCTTCATGGAGAAGGGGCCTTGGTCAATTTTCTCACTGATTTTCACAAGTTTAAGTAGACTTAGAAATTTTTTCTACATACATATGTATAAGCAAACATTTTCCAATTTGTTTTTATTTTTTCATAGAAGAACACTTCAATATCACTGAATATGGTGGAATTATTGAAAAAAAATCTAATGAATTCAGAATTGTAAAAATCAAATAAACAAAAAAAATTTACTAAGACCCCTTTTCCATGAAACCCCTCAATTTCCTTTCAGTCAGAAAGATGAAATAAGGTACTAGCAATAAATAAAACACAGTAATTGTAAAAAATGAATCTTATTCGTATCAATGCTTGAAAGATTTTGCAATTTTGAACGAATTTTCAAACGATGTTTTAGAAAAAGGGTGACTGGGTGAGAAGTGAAGGTAATTTTAATTCAGTTCTCTCGGAGTTGAAAAAAAATACCAATTTTTTGCAAATTCTCGTATGATCAGTAGAGGGGGAGGACGAAAGAGAGTTATTTTTTTCGAATCCTGATTTACTAGAAGGCCCAAGAAATGGAAATGAACAACCTAACGATGAATATTGAGTTATAAAATGAGGTAAAGATTCCTGTGTTTTTTACATACTTTCAAGTTCAATAAAATGCCACAAACCCTACAGATTTTGGCAAGTTTTCAAACATCCAAGTAATTTCAAAAAATAATTATTTTTGAAAATTTGACACAGAAATTTAATAATTTTTCAAAATCTACGAAAAATTTACCTCAAATTACCGTTAATTTCTAAAAAATTAGCGAATAACCCGTAATTTACTAGAACTACAAAATTACCGGTGATTTACCAAAACTTTCTGGTATTTGTGTTTCATTATTAAGTACGTAAAACAAAAAACCGAGTAATTTACGACAGATTAATACCAAATTTCCCGTAATTTACCAAAAAAAAAAATTATGCTTGTTTTTCATTCGAAAAAAAAACGTGATTTACCAAAAATTATTAGTGTTTGTCAAAGACACCAGCAATATACTGGAAATTACCAATGATTTACCAAAAATTTCTGATTTTTTACCAAAAGTTATTGATGATCCAACAAAAAATTATTCCTTATAAATTGTAATTCACGAGCCGTTCGTTTCCTTGAAATTAGAATTACCACCAATTTTCCAAAAATTACCAGTAATCTATCAAAACAGAAATTACCAGGAATTTACCTGGAATTTACCAAAAATTACCAGTAATTTACCGAAAGCTACCAGTTATTTATCATAACAAATGTTACCAGAAAATAGAAATTCACTAAAAATTACCAGTAATTCTAATTTACCAAAAATTACCGGTATTTTACCGAAAATTACCAGTAATTTAACTTAGATTACTAGTAACTTACCAAAAATTACCAGTAATCTATCAAAACAAAAATCCACCAAAAATGAGTAGTGTGTACTTAATTTACCAAAAAAAAAATTACCAGTAATTTACCAAAAATTACCAGTAATTTACCAAAAATTACCAGTAGTTTACCAAAAATTACCAGTAAATTACCAAAAATTACCAAAAATTTTCGAAAAATGACTAGTAATTTACCACAAATCACCAGTAATTTACCGGAAATTACCAGTAATCTACCGAAAATTACCAGTCATTTGTCAGAAATTACCATATTATTTTATCACAACAAAAATTATTAGAAATACACCAAAAATCACCAGTAATTTACCAAAAATTACGAATAGTTATGTTAGTTTATCGAAAATTACTTCAACTGCATGGTTTTCAAATCACTTTGTTCAATATTTTCATTAATTTTATTACTGTTTTGAGTGATTTTTTTTTCGACGGAATTCATCATTTGTTACTCGATACGAATTTTTTGCCATTTTCTCGACTTCAGACGACATTGATTTTTAACTTCTGGTCGATTGCCTTACGATTTCATACGAATTTCTCGATAATCACATTCTAAGGCACACAGTTGTCCTTACCTGAAACAGAAAAATCAAAGAAACTGACAATTAGCAAATTGGAAATTAAAGTTTCAAATTCTTGTATCGCAGAATATTTTAATTATGATCGAAAATATTAAAAATTCTTAGTTATTACAGATCAACATTTGTAAAAAGAATCACAATCTGAATGGTCAACGGTCAGTTTATAATCACGATAAATCGTACAAAATTTCATTGACAGAATCTATGACACATTTAATAATTTAAACAGCAGCTTTGTTCAAAAACATCGTCTTATTTGTATGGTTGAAAAAACATTGGATACGACGAGTCATTTCACTGTATTTCTGAGACGATAACAACGATGACGACGACGAAAAAACAATCACAAGTTGAGAAACGATGTTTGCACTCGCGAATTCGTGCTCGCCGGTAGTTTTAAAAAGGCGCCAAAAACGACTAAATATGTGTTAGTTTTTCCGCTCGAACAATAGTTACGAGAGGGAAAAGGAAAACCCAACTTGAAATTTCTCTATCGTTCTGACTAGCTTTCTTGAAGCCCCCTCCCCCTGGTCTCTTGGTCATTCTATCACAATTCATAGGAAAAATCGTAAACTATACAAGCTCGCGTAATCGTCGCGGAAATATTTATACACGATGAAAAGCTTCAACAACTGCGACACTTCGTCATAGTCATCGACAATCCATCCTCGCATTCGACTCTCGAACCCATCAATCAGAAGGCAATGGTCGCCATATCGAAGAATTATCGAAAACTTAATCAAAGAGGCACCCGGATCCCGGGTGTTTTGGTCATGTCGTGCGTCTGCGTTCGACGTTTCTACGTACAGTACTAGTAAAACGAAACGAAAACGAGATGAAGGACAGAAGAGGAGGGGAAAAAGTTTATAGCTTTTAATAATAAAAGCAATAATAACGTAAGGACATAAGAACGCTATTGAATGGCCGCCGAGCTCGAGCCCCGGCATGACAAAAGGAAAAGGGATTCCGAAGAAGGAAAATTGTTTAAAGTGAATTGCCGCAGTGCTTAGCATTTAATAGTCGTTGTAATCAGTAAATAATGAAAAGGAAAACGGTCCCGGCGGCCGAGCCGGCCTTAACCGAAGCTAAATATTTATTTCTCGAGTCGCGAGCGAGGCAAAGAGAGAGAGAGCTTCAGACAACATCCCATCCCATCGTATTGTACTGTACGTAGAAGAATCGTGTCGACGTCGTCATCGTCCTGTCGTCCTGCACAATACAACGAGCAAGGATGGAAGGATTTAATTTAAATTATGATAAATGCGACCAGCTCCACAACTTGCAGAAAACATAGGCGGACGTGACAGTCGCCCTTAATATACCGGAAGTATTTTCGCTAGGTGATTTTCCGGCCAGCCCGATCCTGGTCTCTTTTTTTTCACTCGGATTTTTTTTTCTATTTGATGCTCGTTTTCAGTTTATCGAACGAGGTGCGAATTTTAAATCGAGTTGCCTCTGCCAGTCTGGTATATACGAGTACGTTTAAAGGATTAAATGAGCTGTTTGTTGGTTCACTATATCGGTACCTATAGGTAAAGGTATGGTATATATGTACTCTTAGCCTAGAGAATCGGCTGGAGAAGGGGCAAGGAACGGGGTTTCAGTGAACCGTATTGTGTACACGCAGTTTTTAACGTGTATTTAATATATAAACATAAAAGTGGGCAAAAAAGTAAAAATGTAAATGAATTTACGCTTTGATAATCACAACCTTGAATGTAATTTTTAGTAGCGAGAGGTTCAACGCTTTTATCGAGGCTAATTATGATTTTTTTTTCTCATCTAGATAATCTTTGGAGTTTTTTGTTCTAGTAAATTTAAATAGATGTTAATATAAGCTGCTTTATCGAATACCTGATGAAAAGAAATCTGCAATTTTTAGCGAAAATATGAGTTTTTTTTTTTTTTTTGAAGTTAGGGTAAAGTTATCGTGGGCTTGTAATACCGAGAAAATAGAATGGGTTTTCTGCATTTTTTTTTCAAATGAAAATGCAATGGCTTTTTGTATGGGTCTAATGATGTCAAAGAAAACATGATGAATTCAGCTCTTTCTCGCTCTTGCGGTCTCAAAATTGCGAGATCGGTTCATTTCAAGTAGTCCTAAAATTTGAAAAGTGCAAGCTGAACGCTGGGAAAACCTGCCATTATTGAGATTCATTTGGACAACAGATTAAAAGTTAGCTATGTGCTCCAAAAATGTTCATGAATTTTTTGAAAAAAAATTGAATTAAAATGATTTCTTTTTCTTTTTTTTTTGATATAGATTAAAACACTTGAAAATTGATGATATTAAGGTCCTTTTTTGAGTCTAAAATGATCCTTAAAGTCCTTTTTTTTAAAAACCTTGATTAGGATACTTCATTATAAGTATTGATCAGTGAATAATTTGTGAAAGTGTACACTTTGATTGATTCCCAACTGGCTGCACTGCCCTCTTAACAAAAGTTTTTATGCCCTGCCTTACGCTAAAATAATTGTCAAAATAGTCTTTGTTTCTTACTAAAAATGAAAAATTTCGCTTTTTTAAAAAACAAAAATCGAGAGAGAAAGATTAATTTATAATTGACAAAGTATTACGTTTCGCCAAAAATTAACGAAAAATCTCGATTTTTCAGGAAAAAATTGGTGAAAAAATCCCACTTTTTTCCAAAAATTCCTCAAAGGCTTCGCTTTTTAGTAAAACAGTTACGATAAAGTTTCGTTTTTTGAACAAAAGTTGCAAAAACAGGCATTTTTTTGCTAAAAAATAATTTTGTAAATGTTCTGTTTTTTTTTTAACATAGAACTGTTGTTTTTGGGCAAGAATTCTCGCTTTTTAGCAAATGAGCTATTGCCTCGCTGTTTTCCCAGAAATTACCCAAAAGTCTCGTTTTCAGCCAGAATTTACTAAAAAGTATCTTTTTTTCTATCAATACGAGTAGTTCCAAAAAGTTCAGTTTTTTTTCCAAAATTGTCAATATGACTTTTTGACAAAAATTCTCGCTTTTCCAAAAATTACTTGATGAAAAGTTGTCGTTTTTTTTTGCAGGAACTCCCAAAAAGTCTCATATATTTTTTTTGAAAATTGTCGAAAAGTCTCGCTTGATGACCTTAAATTATTGCCAAAAAGACAAGTTTTTTGCTAAAATTGTCTAAGTGTTGCTCATTGCCAAAAATTAACAAAAATTATCGTTTTTTAACAAAATTAAAATCTTGCTTTGTTGTCGACAATTACCAAAATGTCTTTTTTTTTCGACAAAAACTGAGAGAAAATATTTAGTTTGCCAATAATTTTGCTAAAAAGTCTCACTTTTTTCTTGCCAAAAAATACTAGTTTTTTATCAAAAATTTCCAAAAAGGCTTGCTTTTTACTGATATTTTGTTTTTGCCAAATGTCAAAAATTCATCGTTTTTTTTGAGGGGGGGGGGGGGGAACTCCAGGAAGTCATTTTTTTAAAAAATTGTTTTAAATTCTCGGTTTTTTGCAACACAAATAAATTGTAATTTTTCTTGCAGTAAATTTCAGAAGGTCAATTTTTTTCCAAAATTGCCCAAAATTCTCGCTTTTTTACAAAATTGATAAATTTTTATTTTTCTTGCAAAAAATTCCAGAAAGTCAATTTTTCTCCAAAATTGTCCAAAATTCTCGCTTTTTTATAAAATTAATTCAGGAAGCCAAATTTTTCCAAAAATTGCCTAAAATTCTCGCTTTTTTGAAAAATTAATAAAATGTCATTTTTCTCGCAAAAAATTCCAGAAATAAGTAAGTCAATTTTTTTCCAGAATTGTCCAAAATTCTCGCTTTTTTACAAAATTAATCCAGGAAGTCAAATGTTTCCAAAAATTGCGTAAAATTTTCGCTTTTTTACAAAATGAATAAATGATTGTAATTTTCTTGCAAAAAATTCCAGACAGTCAATTTTTTTCCAAAATTGTCCAAAATTCTCGTTTTTTTACAAAATTAATCCAGGAAGCCAAATTTTTCCAAAAATTGCCTAAAATTCTCGCTTTTTTGCAAACTTGTCTTGCAAAAAAATTCCAAAATTGGCCAAAATTCTCACTTTTTTGCAAAAAATTTCAGGAAGTCAAATTTTTTCCTTTCCAAATACCTACACAGTTTTTTTTTTGCTAAAATTGTTCAAGTCCCAATCGAGTTTCATTATTAGATTTTAATTGGTAGGTTTTTGGTTTTTCCTTTGCATTTTTTTTTTTTTTTTACAATTGAAATATTCTGTTTTTTTTTTATCAATTTTTTCTACATTCAAGTGTTTGGCTCACAACTTGTAACTTTTTATTTTTTGGAGGGGGGAGGAGGAATTGAGTACGAACCCTGAAAACTGAATCCAACTCGAGTCTCGCTCCCTTCACTGCCTGCACCGGAAATGTGAACTATGAGAAAATGAGGAAATTAGAAAATGAGATCTGCTCTTGACAATATTGGAACGTTTGGAACGTTTTTAGCTTATTTGAACAATACCTACAAAAGGTGGAAAATTTGAGTGATCTGCTTGAGGCATTTTACGTTTTCATTTTTTTTTTTTTTCAATTGGAAGATGATCAAGAAATGTTGAAATAACTCAAAAAGCTGCACCTTTCAGTTTTCACTAATTTAATTTATTACTTATCAGATTTGAAAAATTCCAAATTGTTGAACATTTTTTTAGAGGCAGTAATTTTTAAAAATTCGCCAAAAACAGAGAAATCAATTAGAGAACTTGCAACTTTGTTAGAGAGGGAGGGGGCGAATTACACCTTTTGTCTGCTTCTCAAAACATTCAAAATTTTGGGAGCTAGAATCACTGCATTTTTATTGCGGTACATTTTTGAAATCATTTTGAGAAAATTTCTGTAAAAAGCAACCCTTCACACCCTCGATAATTTTTGGACACTGTGTGCTGTGAAATCACACAAATTGAACTAAAACTGCATAAAAATATGAGTGTTTTTATGTACCTACCTAATACACGATATTATGTATCAACGTTCAGTTTAAGCTGGTGGAGAAATTTCCTTCTTGGGAAAATGCAAAGAGAGAGAGAAAGAAGAACAGAGAAAGGAGAGGTACATATTACAACGTATACACTTTATGGGATTTATTAAGAGCACAAAATAACGAAATTTCCTTTACACCGAGTGTATAAAATGCATGTTTCACATAAATGAGTACCTAGAACCTACCTACACATATAGTTCTACTCAACAGTGAATAGGTGTAGGTACAAATAGCTAGCTGGGTAGTACAAGGAAGAGGTACGTAGATGTACGAGTATAAGCATCTAATCATTTTAAGCTTTGAATTGCAAAAAGCTACCGCGGTTTCTCCCCGACGACGACGCCTATATACGTACTTGTGGCATGGTAATTTTCAGTATTTCATTACAGCCTTAGTCGATTTGTTATTGTGGTTAGGTAGGTATAACGGGTTGCCGCAGTAATGGTAATGGAGCACATTGAAATGTAATTTCGCGTCAAAGCGACGAGATGATTTGAAACACGTTTTTATTAGCTTTTTGATGTTAACAGCGAACGAAAACGATAAAGGTTTGATTTTAGTATACTCGTATACGATGAGATTGTCGTGTGTATAGTAATTTACGCCCTTTATACGAGTATGATGCATTTTCATGGTTGGTGCTAATAACTCTGTGAGTGAAGCTATTTGAGCGTGAAAATTGAGGTCGTTTAATTGTTTTATAGATGATGCTTTGTAACTGGAAACTTGGAAAATTTCGGAAGATTTTTACGAAATTTGGTGAAAATTTTCATGTTGAGTTGAAGTGTTTGATCATGAAAAGGTTTTGGATCGTGAGGTGTCCCTGGTGTGGAGATATGGGTCTTCAAAGATGAGACATTTTCGAAATTTATTCATGTTGGACCCCCCCCCGCCTCCTTTCCGTTCTCAAAATAATAAGAAATTTGAAAATTTGACATTTTTGAGTTTTTTTACATTCTAATCCTCAAATTTGGTTCATCAATCTTCATCCGAAAAGTACTAGATATTTCATGTTTTGGATTGCCCCCTCCCCTCCCCTCCCCTCCATGATGAAAAAGTGAAACTATGGTCCCTCCCTAAGTTTCTGAAAATAATTTGATTTTTGGGTAGATCAATTTCATTTTAAGTTACCTTAATTTTTCAAGTTTTATTGCAACTGGATGAGTTTAACTATGTAGCCAAGATCATTACTTGGAGGACCAAGAAATTATTGATTTCAGTAATTTATCACTTTCTGCTTTAATTACTAATTGTTATGCAATTTTTTTTTAAAAAAACAGGACCTACAAAAACACTATTTTTTAGGCAGACAATGCAAAAAACAATGCTTTTTGGACATTTTGGCAAAAAAGAAAAAAATTTCTGATCAATTTTGGCAAAAATTACGACCATTTGGCTATTTATTATGAAAAAATTACTTCTTGAAAATGTCGACGAAAAAACATTACAACTTTTCGTCAACTCGCCAAAAAATGACTCCCTCTGACAATTTTCGCAAGAATTGGTCTGTTTGACAATTTTACCAAAGATGAACACGTTTTGGCAATTTTGACAGAAATTTATCATTCTCGACTATTTTGTCAAAAATTGACGCTTTCTGACACTTTTGAACTATTTCTGATCAGTGATCAATTTTGGCAAAAATACTATTCGACTATTTTACCAAAAAATTACTTCCTGAAAATTTTGAAGAAAAACACAACTTTTCATTAACTCGCCAAAAGTTGACTCTTTGACAATTTTGACAAAAAAGGAAATTTTTTATCATGTTTTGGCAAAAAGTGACTTTTTTAGCAAGAACAAATCTTTTGGAAAAATTGGCCCCCTTGACAATTTTACCAAAGATGGACACTTTTTGACAATTTTGACAGAAATTTACACGTGTGACTATTTTTCCAAAAGTTGACGCTTTTTGACACTTTTCAACTATTTCTGATTATTTTTGGCAAAAATTACGACCATTTGACTATAAATTACTTCCTGAAAACATTGATGAAAAAACATTACAACTCGCCAAAAATGGACTCTCTCTGACAATTTTGACAAAAAATGGATATTTTTTGAAAAATTGGTCTTTTTGACTATTTTACCAAAGATGGACATTTTTGGACTATTTGCCAAAGATCAACGCTTTCTGTAGAGATGTGCACTTTTCAGAAAAGTAATTTTGGTGAAATGAAAAGTGGAAAGTTCATTGAAAAGTGTGAAAAGTTGTGAAAAGTGTGAAAAGTAAATCGTGTGAGTCTCATTTTAAAGCTCTCTGTAAGAGCTTCAAATTAATGTAAGTATTTTTTGCCTATCTAAAACACACAAAAAAACAAAATCATTTTTTTTCACCTACTTAATCGAATATTAGTAGTTTTGAGCCTTTCTAGAGCCTCTAACATTTTTGAGTTTTTCAGTTTTGAAAAAAATGTTGTGAAAAATATCGAAAATGGGTGCTGAATTGCGAAGGTGGAGGAGTGGAGAAAGTGAAACTTGATATTTGACTTCATCAATGAGGTCAGTGATCTCTGATAAGTAAATTGGTTGTTCACTCGCTTTTTTTTTTTTTAGTGAAAACTGAAAAGTGAAATGAAAAGTAGGAACTTTTCTTTTCAACATTTCATTGAAAGGAAAGTATTTTTCACTTTTCACTTTTCAGACTGCACATCTCTATTTCTGACACTTCTCAACTTGGGTAATGGTACTTAGTAGTTGAAGTGGAGAAGGGCTACGAAAAATTATGGACTTACCATTCTCAAGAATTAGTGTTCCTCTAAAAAAGAAGTGAAAAAAGAGGCCTGTTTAGAAGTATTCTGTTCAGAGACGAAAATTTTCAAACAATCTGTACATGTGACGTCAATTTTACATATTTGTTTATGTTTAGGGGCTTCATAAAAGGGAACCAACATCATTTGGAGGATCAAGGGAAGGTTTTCTTGAAAATGTGCTAATTTAGAAAGATTCTGCCATTGAAAAATTTTTAAAAAATTTGTACAAATTTTAATTTTTTCATTTTTTTCAAGTTTTTTAATTTTTTTTGGGGGGTCAGGAGAGCTTTATTCGAGAGAGCCAACATCATTTGGACAAAAGGAGAGGGGTTTCCTTGAAAATTTGCTCATTTAGAACAATTCTGCCTGTTGAAAAAATTTCTAAAAATTTGTAGGTACAAATTTTATTTTTTAAATATTTTTTTACTTTTTTAAAATTTGAGGGGGGGGGGTTCATTAGAGAGAGCCAACATCATTTGGACAAGGAGGGGTTTTCTTGAATATTTGCTGATTTAGAACGATTCTGCCTATTGAAAAAATATCTAAAAATTTCTACAGATTTTAATTTTTTCAAATTTTTTTATTTTTTCAAAATTGAGAGGGATTTTTTTGAGAGGGCCAACATCATTTGGACAGGGAGGGTTTTTCTTGAACATTTGCTCATTTAAAACAATTCTGCCCATTGAAAAAATTTCTGAAAATTTCTACAGATTTTTATTTTTTCAAAATTGGGGGAGGGGAGCTCCATTAATGAGAGCCAACAACATTTGGGCGTCCAAGAAAGGGGGTTTCTTGAAAAAAGGGTCATGTAGAACAATTCTAATGCGAAAATGAGATATTTTCAATGATTTTGATTTATTCAACTTCGAGGGGATTATTTAGAAAAATTCTGACGCAGAAACAAAGAATTTTGATGAATTGAGGTTTTTTTGTAATTTTTTCAGCTGCAAGGGGGGAGATAAAAATAGGGAATTATTTTCTCACTCGAGGTAACAAATTTGGTGGCTGGGAGGTGGAAAATTCCAACTTGGTTAAATAAGGTACACCTAAATCTACCCAACCTGTTTTGGGGAAAATAGCCCAGTTCAAAAAAAAAAAAATTTTTTGGATTCTGTGTCGATCTAACTAAGTCATTACCATAAAAATCCAAGACCATTTTTAGGGTTCTACTGAGGAGTTGAAAATTTAAATATCGCTTTTTTGTCGGGTAAATTCGTGTTTTGAAAATTTTTTCTTCTCAAATATTTTGTATCGGTTATGCCAAAGTACCGAAAGATATCATTTCTGACATTTCTGATAATACTGGAGAAATGTATTTGGAAGGCAGTGGTGCCAATTGTTTCGGTCATTATTGCCAATTAAAAAAAATCGAGAAACATAATATCTCGAAACTTATTCAATTTTTTGACCATTTCCCTTCTTTCCCAATAAAGGAACCACAAAAAAAAAATCTGAGAAAAATCAGAGAACCTCGAAACTTGGCTGATACATACATAGAGTGACGTGGCTACTATTTTGCTGGGTATCTCCGAATCTATATTTTTACTGACGTATGTACAACCGTAAAAATTTCATTTCGAATTTTTTTCCATTTTCTTTCATTTTTTGATCCTATTCATAACTTTAGAGGTAAACGACAAGCACATTTTAGTAACCGGATTCTCGATGGTATCGATTCGATATTTATGTTACATTTCGAGCGTATTATAAAACGAAATTACGAAATAAATTTATCGACTTGGTAGGGAAACCCTTCGCTCCTTCCCTCCTCCCTCCCTCCCTCCTTTCTTCTATATGCAGTAGTAATAATATTGGTGAAAGAAGGTGCAACACAACATCAAAACAGTATATGAGAGGCCGTCGATACACGTCGTGGAACCTATCGCGAAGAAACGAAGGAAGAAAAGAATTCAAAAGTGCATCATTGATGGAAAAAGCATCGAGCTAGAAAGCGTGTTTCGAAAGATGTAAATAACACGATAAAAATATTTCTCTAGACTTTTACGTCTTATTTTATCTGTTAAAATGTCTCGTGTTTTTTTTTCTTCGGCTTTTTCTTCTCTCTCTTCACTTTTACAAGACTATACATATACAACTATACAAGATGATAGGTATCTCTATCTATCGTATGTGCCATGTATACTTCGCTCTGCTCTCAAAGGAATTACGTCCTATCAGTCAAGATACATTATGTATATCGAGTATTGTGCGGAAATAATACCTTTACCGAGGGAGTATTTACGTTAGCGATTCTTTTTTCAATACACATAGTGAATTTTGGTTTTGACATTTGTCGCTTGTTGGGTGTACAGTTGGTAGACCTTTTTGTAGACGAGACGCCGCCGACACTGACACCAAAACTCCAACAAAAATAGTATAATTATACTCGGCGAAGTTTCACGATCCCTTTTTCTGGAGGCCTGAAAAGGTACCTACATTTTGATCTAGATAGACATCCTAATGGTGAATTTATACGGTACGCATCGAGTAGACAGTTATTCGTATGTATTATGACTTATGAGGCATATGCGAGTATCATTCTGACTTCTTTTTTTTTTCGAGATTGAATTTTTTCATTCGCAAAAATATCGCATCTTTTTTCACGACGAATCATGCACGAATGCCGGAAGACAGCTTTATCGAAATATGTAAGTGAAAATTGTCAAAATTCACCCTCGTCGTATGCTTATAAAAATAATATAGGTATACGTTTTATTTTATAGGCAGCTTGAATACGAGGTTTTTTCCTCTTTTTTTTTTTCGTCCTCACATGGCCAAAGTTTCGTGACGAAGGTAAGGTAACGAAGCAACCTAAATAAACAGAAAATTTTGTGGAGAAGAGGATAGAAAAAGGCTAAAGCATGTTGAAAAAATTATCGAAAGATTGGATCATGAAAGTGCATTCAACGAAAAGCGAAAGGGAGCGAGGAGAGTAATTTTATGTGCATGTGAAATCTTCTCCCTTCTGTTTTTAAGGTGACATCGTGCACGATATGATTCATCAATGTCCCTAAATCTCTAAACTAATCTGCTAATGCTCACTTTACTCCGCTTGGTCGAAACTTTCCTATTATGTCAGTTTCTCTGTAGTGTATACTTTACTTACGTACGACCGACGACTTACCTATATAGTTTGTTCTTCGTAGTTTGGAGGGAGAAGGTTCATCTATGTACTACAGGGTGTTATTATAAAGTTGTTCGTGATGAAATGAGTTATTAATTTACGTGTCTGTATGGGGTATTGCGATGTGTATACGGGTACACTATGTACGGTGGATGTACCCTCGCAGTTTTATCGTCCAAGTACTGCATAGGTAATTATCGCGGTATTGACTCATTAAAAGTTACTTTGGTATGTTGTCTGTGTATTTGCAAGATCTCCGTGGTAAGAATAGTCATTGCATATTTAGTTCAAAGCTATAGGTAAGTATCTAGTTGAATTCAAAATCAAAAAAAAAAAAAAAAAAAATTGTGAAAAAAATTGGCAATTTAAACTTGGCTTTTTAAATTTTTTTTCTCAAGGATATGGAATTGAAAATAGAGAAACATTTACACCCCCCTCTTTCTTCTACGAGTACCAACTTGAAAAATTCCTTGTTTCTATTTTTTAAATAAAATTTTGAAAGCAGTTCCCCAAGTTTTTCGAGATTGTGAATTTTTTACAAGTGATTGGAACTGAAAATAGAACTAAAAGAAATTTTGACCCCCTTCCCTCCCCCCTCACCCAAAAAAAGATTGAAGTACCTATCTAAAAAAAAAATGACTTGAAAAAAATTTTTGGTTTTCTATTATTATTATTTTAAAAAAAAAAACAATTTTGAAAGAAGTTTCCAAGTTTTTCGAGATAGTGAATTTTTTACAGGGGATGGAAACTGAAAAATGAACTAGAAGAACAGACTTATACTAATGATAAAAGAAAACCCACCTACAATCGCTGACGAACCCTCTGAAATACAAAAATTAATTTCCCTAATAAAAAACCACCAACCTCACAAACCAAATCTAACTCCCCCTCTCATGGGTGTAATAATCTTGTAATTATAAACACCCCCCCCCCCCAAATCTGGACCCTCTACCCCCTCCTAAGAAAATTGAAATATCTGAGGAAATGTACTTGACGAAGTTTTCTAGTTTCTGTTCAAACTTTGGAATTTTCCATTCATTTTCTCCTTTTCTTGGGAATTTGAACATTTTATTTATTTAATTTTCAAACACCTTATTGAGTGAGTACCTAATGAAAGAAACTGGGGAAATTTTCATTCCCCTTTCTCCTCCCTGAATAAGTATTTGAAGGTCTATTCATATTTTGGTGATTTTTAGACATCTTGTTTGATGACAATTTTCTCAAAATAAAATTCAACTAATTTTTTTGTGAAACTTCAAAGATTACAATTTTTTTGAAAAACCTTGATTATGAGTTGAAAGTCTCTCAGAAAAAATTACATTTAGCTCTGGAGGTGCTCATGAAGAGAGGATGTAAGGAGGCATTTTTGAAAAACTTGTGGGTTTTTCGTCTTTTGGTAAAATTGAACGAGAATGAGCTTTGAACTTTGAAAAATTTCATCAAACACGTTCAGTCATATTAAATTGTGTTTATGCCTCATTGCAGCAGTTTTAATGGTAGTTTGTAGGAATTTTCATTACAATTTTTCTTGATTTTATTGAAATTTCATGTTTTTTTAAAAGCAGTTTTAACAATTTTTTATGGCAATTTTACAAGTTTTTATTTTATTAAGTACTTATTTGTCTTTTTTCTAAAACTTCATATTTCATTTTACGAGTATCTGGTTGACTTTTCAAAGATTTTTTCGATACTACAGGCATTTTTTTTTTCGAAAATTCATTTTCAGCAGATGAAATCATTTTCCTTGCTGATATATTTAATTTACTAATTTATTAAATAGGTAAATTTTTGCCCATTTTTATGACATTTTAACAATTTTATTGATTTATTTTTGCAAATTTCGCTTAAAAGATGGAAATTGTTGTCAACATGTGGTCATTTTGAGTCCTTTTTTGATGACTTGTGACAATGTTTATGCCACTCTTACAGTTTTTTGAAAGTTTTATTCCATTTTCATGAAATATAACCAGTTTTTCAATATTTTCTTCCGATAGTTTGGGAATCTTCTCCCAAGATTTCGCTGAAATATTTCCTGATTATGTCACTTTTGGCCACTGATAACCTTTTTGTAGAATTTTAATAAATTTTTAATTCAAATTGGGCAAATATACATACAAATACCTAATGGAGAATGCCATCAACTTGTAATATTTACTCTGAATAATTTTTTTTTCTCAATAATACTGCAATTTTATCAATTTCTGACACCTTTTAGCAATGCTTATGCCTCTTTTATAATTTTTTAATATTTTTATTATTATTTTTTTTTTTTTGAAAACATTTATAAGTTCATTTCAATTATATCTGGTTTATTTTTTGTGATTTTATTCCAGTTTTTCAATATGTCTGACTTTTTTTTTTTTTTTTTTTTTATGTTCGAAATTACCAATTTTACATCTATTTTTGCTCATTTTCATCTATTTTCATAACTTTCTGACAAATCATAAGTCATTTTTGTAAATTTTACTCAATCATTCGAAAAATACGTCAATTTTTAGTTGTTTTTATGATAAGTATTCTAACAACTTTTCATGAAGTTTGATTCAATTTTACTGAATTTTTTTTTGGGAGTCAACATGTTCTTTTGATAATATTTTTCATTTTTCTTTTGGCAAAATTTTGTAATTTTGATTATATCTACCTATCTTTGTAACTTTTTTAATGCTTTGGGTACCTACTTTACATTTAAAAAAAAAAAAAGTTCACAGATTTTACATTTACTTACGTCCATTTTTTTGGTCATTTTTATCTATTTTCATGAAATAGTAATTTTCGCAAATTTTGCAAAAACTCATCAATTTTTAGTCGTTTTTAGTTCTTTTTATGACTTTTGAACAAGTTTGATGGTTGTTGCAACACTTTTCATGTTCCATTACTGTTTGGTTCCTTTTACTAATTTTTAATTGTTTCCTTTTTTTTGAAAGGAAGGGAGAGGGGGAATTTCGTACTTTTTCTTATGATTTCCAAAAAATTTTCAATGTTTTGGTCTCTTTTTTTTAATTATCTATTTGCCAAAATTTTGCAATGTGACAAAATTTTGTATCATTTTTAAAAGCTGTTTTCAATTTTGACAGACATGATTGTTTTATAGCATTGTAACAAGTTTCAACACTGTTCAGTGTAATTTTTTATTAAGCTCAATTTAACTGAAATTTCATCAATTTTTATTAATAATCATTAATTCTCAATGAATTTTAAAACCCTCATAGTAAAATGCTCTCATTTTGAATTTGTTTTCAAGTAATTTTGAATGGAAATATTGACAATTCCTCCTCCTCCTCCTCCTCCTCCTCCTCCTCCTCCTCCTCCAACCCCCCGTCGATTTTAATCCCAGCTAATTTTCCAAAAAGTTTTGTACAATTTTAGGATTTTTAACCAATTTTCTATGAATTTCTGTGTCAATTTTTTCGAAAAAAATCAACTTCTGATCAATGTTGCATTTTTGATTTGGTAAGCACGAGATAACTTCAATGTAGATTTGAAATCACTGTTACCAAAAAAATAAATATCTCGCGTGAAAAAAAATTCTTCAAGTTGAGGGAAATTCAATTTTTTTTTTTTCAATTGAAGAAAAATCAAACACGATTAATTTTTGCAACATGAGACTTCAAAATATCACGTATACAGATCAATCTATACCTCACACAAATTTTAATTAAACAAAACGCACGCTACACGGTGTTCGAAAATTTCTAAATCTCGTAATCAAACAACAATCGATTCCCAGCGTTAAACGCCTTTGCCTATACGAACTTATAAATTTTAATATATTCTCAAAAACATAAATATCTCTTACATCTTATACGATTTTTGGACTGAACTTTGATCCGACAACGACATCTCGAAATGAAACACAGCACGCCGTTTCTTCGACTCGGGTTCTCTTTGAAAAAAATTTCCAACCTGATTTCCATTTGAATGCGGTGAACGCACTTGGAAATAGGTGCCCCTTGGAGAGCTAAGTAAATAAAATCTTTTCGTCATTTCCTTATTTATACAGTATAAGTATAAACGTAAGATTTCAAGTATGGTGCAATGAAATGAAACCGAGCACCGAGATAAAATATTAAAGTATAGATCGTTACCCGTGTTAACTGCGCGTTTAAGAAAGGATAGGAAAAAAAGAACGACAGCTAGTAAAAGATGCAGTTCTGTAGATAGTACTTTTTATCACCTACTTGGAAGATCTGAAATTACAGGAGTACTCTTATCCTTGTCGTTGTCGAGTCGTCGTCGTCTTCGTTCGATGTTTTATGGTATAATTATCCAATTACTCGCAATTGAAGCGATTGTTCGGTACAGTCGAGATTTAATTTGGCTGTAGTAAAATTGCATGTTTGATTATGCAGTATACGTATTCTCTATTCTATACCCTATGAAAAGTCACCATGTCCGAGGCAGAGACAGAGACGATTTGATTAAATATACGTTGCTGGGTATCACGTGAAACGTTGACAAATTTGGATAAACATCGATTCATCATGTTGTCAATTACCATAATAAGTTATACTGTATTTGAACGTCTACTTTCGATAAGAGAATCACAACGTTGGTCGACAGATTGGGTAATTCGAAACGAAAAAATCGTGCGGTTTGTGAAAATCAGTTCGGTTAAAGATGTCACTTTTTTGGGGGTGGGAAATAAAATCGTGGAAGATTTTAATATTATGATGAGATAAAGACACAATGCGAAGGGGAAGCAGAGAGAGTATGGTTAATTTGTACGAAATTTCGTAGTATTTCGTCGGGCTAGAGATGGTGTAAGCTTTTGTGATGGATTAAAAGTAAATACCAACCATTTGGGAATATCCCTCTGTAGATACGTGGTAATGGTAAGGGTAGAGTATACAAAGCTATTTCGGTGTGGCATGTTAATGTATATTCATTTATTACTTGATTGAGTGCAGGTTTATGTAAATTAGCATGATTTACACGCTTTTGGTGGTTTATATTGAATTATTGTGCCAAAGGATATTGTCGGAATGGCGATGTGTACCCTCTATATACCTATTTGTATACAGCCAGGTTGCTGGTTGTGTCCTTTGTGTGCCTCCATGCCCCCTTCCCTCGCTCACGATGCAACAATCGCAGCACGAATCCTGGCGAAGATGAATTTTGTATTTTTATAAGATGTTCGTTGCTGTACCGAGACCCAGAAAGTTCTCGGTACTCGTATTTGTGTAATTAATGTGGGTGGAATGAAGAATTATGACGCGAAATACAACTACAATTGTACGTACGTACGATAGAAGTAAAAAAATACCCTGCTACTGCGAATACGATTTTAATTATTGTAACGATGAGTCAGGTTTTTATAATGTGCGAAAATTGCGAAAGTAAATTAAAAAAGCCACGGTTTAAATGTACATAAAATACCGCTCCGAGTCTTTCTCACTCAGCTGACGTGAATCGAACGCGTAAAACAGAATCGTCGTCGAGTATATTTGTTTAAAATATGTATGTATTAAACAAGTTTATAGTGTAGCTGAACTGTATTGTGTTTGACTTTACGTTCTGTTTTCAATTTCATAAATGACTTGAAACTTGCCCCGAAAGCGTTCAACTTGGCACGGTATTACCTGTCTGGAATTTACATTTCGCGATTTACACGTCGGTGGCAGGTTCAAATTAAAATCATTTCGCGAGATGTAAAAGATTTAAAATTTAATGGGGAGAAGAATAAGGTGAAGGAGGGGGGAGGGGTGGAGAAGAAATTAATTCGAGATGGTTCGAATTCTCATCCTCGACGAATTCGTCAAATGTATACACGGGCTTCCTTCGGGCGAATTGACAGGTACTTGTTTTTGGTTAATAAATCTTCATTTCATTTAGTGAATTTTTGCTCTGTTTTAATTCCTACGTTCGTATTTAAGGACATTTTGATATCTTTTAATTGGATAAGGATTATGAATAGTGAAAAGGTTACGAATTTTTGGAATGGATTGGTCTACGAGCAGGGCTGTCGAGAACCAAGTGGGCCTGGGGCAAATATAATTTGGTCCCATTTCTAGGACGAAACTATATACAGGTTTTTTTAGAAGGAGAGGAGGGAGTTCCACTGAAAATTTTCCTACAGATATAGAAAGAAAAATACAAATTTTGCAGATTGATATCATAGTTATTCATATGACTTATAAAAATTTTAATTTTCTGTTTTGGATTTTTGAGGACTCAAATGTGATTTTTTAAATTTTAAAACAAGAAAAAAATTGGCTGGAGAGCGAAGCCAGGGGCGAGTTTTTGAAAATTTGATTTCGAGAGAGCTAAAAACGAAGGTTTTTTGGGGAAGGGGGAGGGGAGTTAATGGCGAAAAAAAGAGAACAGGTTTGAACGAAGCGAAGGCGAAAACTTGAAAATTTGTGTTTTGAGAGAACTAAAAACGATGTTTTTTTTAATGCAAGGAGTTTATTTTTTGGATTATGAAATTTTTGAATTTGAAAGATTTTCTTTAGAGCGTTAAAATTTGGAAAAAGAAAAGAGGACAGGGTCAAGTGAAGGCGAGAGTTCTTGAAAATTTGAATTTTGAGGGGCTTAAAAACGAAACTTTTCTGCGAGAAATTTATATTTTTATTTTGAAACTTTTGAAAAAAATTGATCGTGAAAAAGAACAGAAAACAAGACCGAGCGAAGCGAGGGCAAAAGCTTCTGAAAATTTGTGTTCATATTAGAAGTAAAAAAGAGTTTTTTTTTGTTGGGCCCTCCAAAAAGCGCGGTCTCGAGACAAACTGTCCCTTTGCCCCCCTCTCGACAACCCTGTCTATATGTTGCTAAAATTATGAGAGACGTTGATTTTTGAATTTTTTTCCTAAGAATTTCACACGATTACTAATAGCCCTATACTACCTAATTCATATTAAAACAGTGAAATCATTCGGAAATCCTTCAAAAAATCATTCAAAATTTAAAAAAAAATTATCTCAGAATGATTAAAAATCATGAAATTAGTTCCCTAATACGGTCGAGAAAGCCATTTGAATCAAATTAATCGAGCTAAAAAAATTCAAATCAAAGTTGTAATATTATACACCCAGTTGATTTATTACTTATTAGAAATTTATCTAAAATTTCATTTTTAAAGAATTTCAAATTAAAATTGAGAGTAGAAGTGCAAAAATGTTGAAAATTTGTCGTTTATTCATTTGCAATTTAAACAAGGAGATGAGAGGTAGGTAAGCTATTTCTAAATAATAATTGAGAAATTACAAAGTTTTCAAAATCAAATTCCGCCAAAAACGAATCGTAGCATAAAAACGATCAAAAGTTTGAATTTATGAATTTTCCATACAAGTCTAGAAGTCCTTCGAAATTAAAATTTTTTCTATTGAGAAATTTTGACAAAAATTCAAAAATTTTCAAAATTATTTTTCTTAAAAATCCAACACCTCCTCACGAATTTAGGACCCTGTTACATTCCAATTTTATCGTGATGTAAAAAATTTTCTCAATAAGCTATCGAAGTTTTCCAAAAAAAAAAAAAAAAAATGAAATATGTACACATCTATTGTGTTTTGAGGGAATAAATTTTCAATTTATACGAGCCCTAAAGAAAATTGACGAAGGAATTGAAAAAATTTCCAGGTGGTGAAATTTATAATTATAGCAAATTTCTATCAACTTTGCTTCCTGTTTCCATCTGCCCCTTTGAGTTTGGTTTTTGGAATCAAAATATTTGTATTGAGGAAATTATGGTCTGGAAAATGTTTCATTTCTTATCATTTCTCGTCAAAATTTTCATTTTTCTACTCAGTTGATAATAGTCCAGCATATGGCAATAGGAATAATTCCACCCCCCCCCTCCCCACCGATCCTTCAGACGATTTTTTTTCTTAGAGGGGACATATCCTAAGGAATTAGTCGAGGAACCCGCTTAAGGATCTATTGCCCCCCGTCGATCCTCCGGGACAACTTTTTTCTTAAAGGAGGAGTCGTAAGTGACATTTCTAGCCCTTGTACTCGAAAAAAAAAGGTGACCCTACGTACAAAATGGCGGCCATTTTGATTGACAGGTCAGCCGAAATCGCAGATTTTGCGTTCCAACATAAGACTTGCACACAATTTTTCAAACCGTACAACGGTAGATCAAAAGATCAGGCAAAAATTTATCACCTGTCAAAATAATTTCAAGTGCCAATGTGCGTTTTTCGATTTTTGGTGAATTTTTGAAAATCAAATTCAGGCCAAAAATGAGGGAAAAAATCAAAATGTTATCAAATTGACCTAGAGAGCTGAAATTTGGGATATACCCTATTTTCGACATGCCAAATCGTTTGGAAACTGTTTCAAACCGTTTTGAATAGTTCTGGAGCCTCCAGCAGATTTTTGAAACTCGAAATTCCCACAACATTTCATCAAATGGAGTTGGATAACCGAAATTTACTCTGCAAACTGATTTCAATACGCTACGAAGTCAACTGCAGAGGAATTTCAAGTCGTTTTGGAGCCTCCAGCGATTTTTTGAAAATTACTGGAGCCTCCAGCAGATTTTTGAAACTTTAAATTTTCTCAAAATTTCATCAAACGGAGATGGAAAGTCAGAATTCCATTCTGCAAACTAGTTTCAAGACGCCACGAAGTCGACTACTGGTGGATTTCAAGTCGTTTTAGAGCCTCCAGCGATTTTTTGAAAGGTCGTATGACGTTTTTTGGAAAACTGAAATTTCCAAAAAGTAGCTGGAAGCTTCAAAACCATTTGAAATCATCATGTAGTCGACTTCACATCGTATTGAAATTAGTTTGCGAAGTAAATTTCAGCTTGCCAACTCCATTTGGTAAAATGTTTCGGGAATTTCAAGTTTCAAAAATCTACTAGAGGCTCCAGTAATTTTCAAAAAGTCGCTGGAGGCTCCAAAATGACTTGAACCAACCTGAAGTCGTCTTCAGAGGGTGTTAAAATTGGAGTGTGGAGTAATATTTCAGCTGTCCATCTCCATTTGATGAAATTTCGTAAAAATTGAAAATTAAAAGTTTAAAAAATCTGCTGGAGGCTCCAAAACGACTTGAAATTTACCTGCAGTACTTGGTAGCACATTGATATTAGTTTGCAGAATGAGTTTTAAAAATCTACTGGAGGCTCCAGTAATTTTCAAAAAATCGCGGGAGGCTCCAAAATGACTTGAAATCTCCCTGCAGTTGACTTCGTAGCGTATTGATATTAGTTTGCTTAGTCAATTTCGGATATTCAACTCCATTCGATGAAATTTTGTGGAAATTTTGAGTTCCAAAAATCTGCTGGAGGCTCCAGAACTGCTCAAAACGGTTAGAAACAGTTTTCAATCGATTTGACATGTTGAAAATAGGGTGTATACCAAATTCCAGCTTCCTGCGTCAATTTTGTAAGATTTTGATTTTTTTCCTTTTTTAAAATTTTTTTTAAAACCTCAAATATTGTTATTAAACATTGTAGGCGTTGGTAAACAGTTTTCATAATTTATCAGCAGCTTCTGAACATCCATTTAGAAAATTTACGAACAACAAGAATAAAAAATTTCAATTCGCAAATTTCCCACTGAAAAAATTCACCAATAAACAAAACCTCCAGTATGGTACATTCGAGATGACTATAAAGCTCCTTATTCAAATTCTCAAATCGATTTTGAAATAAAATTCCACGAAATTGCTCCTTAATGGCTCTCGAGTCGTAGCTAAAGTTGAAATCATATTTTCTCGAATGATTCTGTGTACAAGTACGTTATACGAACCAGCCATAAAATCTGCTAGCGAAAGAAGGACCCTCCGCGAATTTAAAGCTAAAAATTTATTTTACTACCATCGTCTCCATATTGCAATTTGAAGTATGTAGATATGTACATATTACAATATCACAAAACGGACGTTTTGAAAATTTACCATTTTCAGTTCTCGAGACAGAATTTAACCTTTTCGAAAATTTTGAATGAAATAGGCAAAATTCGTTTTTTTTTTTTTTTCAAATTCCACTCCATGAAACATCAACGACTGGGTGACTATGACTAGTTCAAACTTACGATATGGGTTGGGTACACATACCCTCCTGTATAAAACAATAAGCACATAACAACACATACAAATACATAGTTATATTAAAAACCATATTTCGTGTACGGTTCAGCTCGGTTCAGTTCTGAAAAAAAAATAGTCACGGTCTTCCATATGGGTTACAGTTGCACTGGCCCGGAGAATCCATTCTGTGTGTCTGGCTTTTAGAAGAGAAAAAAAGACTCCTACGAAACCTAATCATATGTTCGACGTAGTACATCGTAAATGTTTAATCGTCTCATGTGCTCGCATGGCTCAATGGGGGGTGTTTCATATTCACAATGACGAAATACTTATTATAGTATACTCTACAATACCATACTCTCTCACTCCCTCTCGTCTCCTTTCGTCTAGCATAAGTTTTAAAGAAATATAAAACAGGGTCATTTTATGCATTCTTCTCGTTCTCATTCATCTCGTCATCTTTCAAATAAACCTGCAAACTTAGCGTGTAAATTCCCGCGTACGTAACTGAGTCAAAATGAAAATTATATTCGGCGAGAAGAAATTCGCGTAGGTATAATCGAGACAACAGCAGACAAACGACGACAATGTAGGCATAAACAGTTCGAAAGAAAAAGACGTCGACGTCGTCGACGATGTCTGCCTAACTAATGAAATTTTCTTACGAGAAAATTTTCAAGTATGAAACTCGCAAAATGTGAAAATTTTAATTAAATTTTTATTCAACCTACTCGCGATGAAAAAGGTTTCGAGTTTTTTGCTGATATCGACGTCGTTGGCCTACATATCACATATTGTATGCTATATGAATAAGGTAGAATATTTCACTCTATAACAGAGGCACATAGACCAAAAAATAAAACCCACGTTGAAAATTACCTCATCGAGTCGACTGAGGTGGTCTTCTGTAAAGTAATGAAACCAAATGCAATTTAGTTCTCATCGTCAAAAGACTTACGTTTAAAAAATTAACTAAAAACCATACAGCTGAGGCAGACTATAGGGTCATTTTATATTAGTATATTAAATCACCGCATCGCGCGATGTAAAAGCTACTCGAAGAGCGATCGACTCAAAACCGCAAGGACTCTTTTTGCCTGCGTTGAAAATATTATCATTTTATGGCGAAAATGTAGCCTATCTACCTCAACTGGTCTGGCAAAAGCGGCGCATTTCTTTCACATACTCGTATATATAGGGTCTCCCCAACAAGACAAATTAAAAAAACGTTAAAATATAAGTGCATACGCTTTTAAAGTACATATTTATGGTATAAAATATAGGTATACTATAAACTCGACGCGACGCGGTTAAGCTTTAAAATTTACGCTTTTTGGAGCCCGAACCCCTCCCCCTCCTCCCATGTTACTCCTTCCATACGTAACGTAGGCTTTTTCTAGGTTGCAAAACGCCTATACTATACGTATGTACGAATAAACGACGACGTACAGCAGCATTTTGTTAGCTTGGAGATGTGTACGTGTATTTTTTTGTTTTTCGCTTTAACCTAACTGAGTGTATAGGTTCGATTATTTTTTAGTATTTCGTATATCGTAGATTCGACTTCTCCCTATTTTTTTCCCATCGACACCCTGCTAGCCTCGGCTGTGCTTGCTTGAAGGAATACGATGTCGTGTATTACGAATTGTATAGAGAGAGGAAAAAAACAGGGAACAGGGAATAATATTCGAGAAATGGTTGAATTTTCGAGTAAAATTATTGCGTATATGTGGGTGAGTTGTGTATGTGGCAGCCATTAATAGGTTTTTGTTTCTCATTATATACGAATATTCCGGCGTATAGGGTGTTTCGTAAGGTTTATGCACTGTGTGTATTTTTTTTGTGTGTGTATGCTTGTGTTGAATTTTACATGGGGAAAAAAAGGTCAAAAATTCTTTACTGATTGAAAACATTAATTGTTTTTTATTCAATTATGTAAGCATTTATTGAGACGGACCTATTTGTAGAAATTTTAATTTTATTACATTTTCAACTGCTAAAGAATGTGATCCTGAAAACGTGGTCTCGAAAGTGCCTGGAACATGCTAAAAATAGTCTGTCACGTTTCTTGAAACGTATTAACAATCAATAGAGACTAGAGAGGCTATAACCACGTCCTCTTATCGCGATGTTTTTCTTCTATTTTTTTGATTTACGAAACCGAACAAAAGAAACATCGTTGAAAGGCCTTGAGTAATTCCAGGAAAGCTACGCAGTAGATACGCATTCGCAAGTCGGCGCTAACTCGTCAAAAGATTTTTAAAATATGAAAAACTAACGATAAGACATCCGGTTGTAAAACATCGTACGCGAAACGTTGGAATTTTTTTGAGCTGACGTTATAAAGGTTCCTTTTCCAATGAAACAAAAATACATAATACGAGTACCTACATTGGATTTTTTTTGAGAATTAAGTGGCGCCGGCTAGACTCTGATTTGTCCTGGACAATAGGATGGTTTGAAGGCTACAGCAGGGTTCGTAAATCGGTTAACTACATACATACTTAGAAAAGAAAAATTCTTCGTAGTTGAATTTGAAGTCGAATGTTACTTTTTTTTCATCAAGTGTGTGCCTGTATAATTTCTAGTATTTTATTGCTGTTAATTTATTGGATACCTATTAATTATTATCTAGAAATTTCCCTCGTGTGATGTGATTCGAGTTACCTAATGAATTTGTTTTTATTTTTCAGATTATCGAATTTTCATCCAACGAGTAAACTTATATTGAAAATCCAGAGGTGAGTATCCACATTTCAAAATAATAAATAAATGTATCTCCATATGTATTTGCTGAGGGTTTTGTATCCACAGGTCTCGTACTCGGTTACTTTTCGAGTTGGTTACTTTTGAACATTTCAGTTACTTACCAAAGTTACTTTTTCTTTTTTTTTGAAAATTGTCGAAAATTTAATTTTTTCATGAATCTAGGAAAAGAAAAAAAAATGTTGGTAATAATTTGCGAGAGTACCTAACTATTCACAGTTTATTTTTATTCTTTCCCAACTGGCTGCACTGCCTTTTCAGCGTTGTGGCTTACAAAACCCTGCTTTTTGTCCTTTTGTCAAAGTTTTCGAAGTCTCGCTCTCTGCCAAAAAATAAATATCAAAAATCTCGTCTTCTGTCAAAATTGTCAAAAAAAGTCTCTGTTTTTCGCTATAAACTGGTAGAAATTTGTCACCCTTTCGCAGAAAATATCGCAAATTTTCGAATTTTTTCCTAAAATTACTCGAAAGTAGGTACTTTTTGTTTTTGCTAGAAATTATGATAAAATATAATTTTTTGCTAATATGTAGGTGTACATAATTCTTGAGAAATTGTCAGATTTTTGGCTTTGTGCCAAAAATGATTGAAAATACTCACTTTTTAAAAACGATAAAAAATTCTCACTTTCGAAAATAGTCTAAAACTCTCGTTTTAATGGCTGAAGATTATCGTTTTTCTGCTGGAAATTCTTAAAAATCCAACTATTTTCTCAAAATTGTCCGGAATTCTCGTATTTTTAACAAAAATTGCAAAAAAGTACATTTAAAAAAAAAAAATAACTGCCACTAAGTTTTTTTTTTGCCTGAAATTGACAAAAAATCTCGTTTACTTACACAAGTGAGCTAAAATATTTCAATTTCTCCAAAAATTTCAAAAAGTCTCCCTTTTTCAATAATTGTCCAAAATTCTTGATTTTTCCGGAAATTTCCAAGAAGTATTTTCTTTTTTTGCTAAAATTGGTCAAAATTTTGCATTTAGCCAAAAATTCTATTTATAGAGTAAGGTCTCACAATTTTCCAAACTTTTTCAAAAACAGGCAAAAATTCTCCCTTTTTCAACAATTGTCCAAAATTCTTGATTTTTCCGGAAATTTCCAAGAAGTATTTTCTTTTTTGCTAAAATTGGTCAAAGTTTTGCATTTAGCCAAAAATTCTATTTACAGAGTAAGGTCTCACGTTTTTCCAAACTTTTTCAAAAACAGTCAAAAATTCTCACTTTTTCCAAAAATTTCAAAAATTCTTATTCTCGCCTTTTCAAAAATAAATGCCTAAGGATTGTCGTTTTTTTGCAAAAAATTCCTATAAGTCTAACATTTTTCTCAAAACTGTTCAGAATTCTCGTATTTTCAACCTAAATTGCGAAAAAGTATAATTTTTTTCAATAATTGCAATTGCCTCAAAGTCTTATTTTTTGCCAAAAATTGACAAAAATTCTCGTCTTACAAAGGAACCACTTGAGGTGTCACACTCCGATTTGAACGGGACCACGATTTTTGGAAAGAGCTTCGGTTTTTGGCGAACGATTGAAAATTCAAAATTGACTGTTTTTGGAGATTTATGATTTTTTTTTTAAAGAGTAGGCACGTACTTAATCAGTAAAAATGGTCAAAATAAATCCCAAAACTAATATCAATTACCCAAATCCAAATTTTACCATTTCCAGCCATTCTGGAGCCTCCAGCACGATTTTCAATTTCTCCAGAATTTTCAATTTGCTCCAGAAGGCGTGAATATGAAGTTGGGAAACTAAAAATCGAGTTGTGTATTATACTCGACCTGTGCAACGAGTTTATCCACATTTGAGCCAATTTTGGGAGTAAATTTGATTTTTTGGATTTTTTAATTTTGAAAAAAGCTGGTCAAAAAACCACTCTTGAGGTGTCATGTCACCCTCAAAATCGGCTCAAATGTGGATAAACTCGTTAAACAGTTTGAGTGTAATACACAACTCGATTTTTAGCTGCCCAACTTCATATTCACGCCTTCTGGAGCAAATTCAAAATTCTGGAGAAATTGAAAAATCGCTTTGGAGGCTCCAGAGTGGCTGGAAATTGTGAAATTTGGATTCGGGGGGTTAGTTTTGGACAAAATACAGCGATTCGCGCGAATTTCAAAAACTTCCACGCAAATGGCAAACTTTTGATTTTTTTGATTTTTAAATTTTGAAAAAATCTGGTCAAAAACCACTTTTGAGGTATCACTCTCAAAATCAGCTCAAATGTGGATAAACTTGTTAAACAGGTCGAGTGTAATACACAACTCGATTTTTAGTTGCCCAACTGCATATTCACGCCTTCTGGAGCAAATTCAAAATTCTGGAGAAATTGAAAAATCGCGCTGGAGGCTCCAGAGTGGCTGGAAATTGTGAAATTTGGATTCGGGGGGTTAGTTTTGGACAAAATACAGCGATTCGCGCGAATTTCAAAAACTTCCACGCAAATGGCAAACTTTTGATTTTTTGGATTTTTAAATTTTGAAAAAATCTGGTCAAAAACCACTTTTGAGGTATCACTCTCAAAATCAGCTCAAATGTGGATAAACTTGTTAAACAGGTCGAGTGTAATACACAACTCGATTTTTAGTTGCCCAACTGCATATTCACGCCTTCTGGAGCAAATTCAAAATTCTGGAGAAATTGAAAAATAGCGCTGGAGGCTACAGAATGGCTGGAAATGGTAAGATTTGAATTTGGGTAGTTAATATTAGTTTTGGGACTTATTTTGACCATTTTTACTGATCAAGTACGTACTTTAGAAAAAAAGCATAAATCGCCAAAAACAGTCAATTTTGAATTTTCAAAAATTCGCCAAAAATCGAAAAATGAACTTGGGCAGCTGAAAATTTGGTTTTGGGGGTTTTAGACTATGCTCTTTCCAAAAATCGCGGTCCCGTTCAAATCGGAGTGTGACACCTCGAGAGGTTCCCTTGTTAGTAACAAAGTTGCTAAAAAATTTTGTTTTTTTTTCAAAAATTCCAAAAGTCTCTTTTTTCTAACAATTGTCTAAAATTCCAGATTTTTTACCGGAAATTGCCAAAAAGCCTTTTTTTTGCTTAAATTGTCAAAATCTTGCATTTTGCCAAAAATTCTCAAAAATTTTCGTTTTTTTCAAAAATGACAAATCTTTTTGTTTTTTAGCAAAAACGGATAATTTTACGGAGAAAAGTCTCACATTTTTTCAAGAACGGACCAAGTCTCGTTTTTTTTGACGGAAATGGCAAAAAAATAAAATATGTATGTACGAGTATCATTTTTTGGTCTCTAGACTCTAATTACCTAACAAAGGGTTCTACTTTCTCCCGAAATTGTCATAGACCTTGCATTCTTGCTGTTGCTTTTTTATGATTTTTCAACGAAATTACTCGTACTATTTTTGCAAAGATTGTCAAAGTCTTGCTTTTTGCCAATTTTTTTTTGTCAGAAATTGCAAAAAATTTTACTTTGTTGTCGAAAATTGGCAAAAAGTTTCGTCTTTTTACCAAAATGTTGCAAAGTTAGCCCAAGTTTTTAAATTGAAATCTGAACATTTCAAATTGAAATCTGAACATTTCAAATTGAAATCTGAACATTTCAAATTGAAATCTGAACATTTCAAATTGTAATCTGAACATTTCAAATTGAAATCTATTTTTTTGGTCATTTTTCTTTACATTGAAATGTGTTTTTTTCATGTTTTGTCGCCTTATTGGTTACATTTTGGTTTCTTTTTCGAGTTTTTTTGATTATTAAAGTTGGGTACTTTTGGGGGGGGGGATTGAGTTGAGTACGAGCCCTGATACAATTTAAAAAAAAAAAAAAAGAAGGATGAAAACGTGTGAAAAAAGAGATTGAGAACCAAAAATGAAACAAAATCAAAACTATTGGAGCAAGAGGGTGGGCTTTGGGGGAGAAGGGTTACATGCTCGTTCGTTTGATTTGAAGCCAGAAAGTGCTTGGAAAGAGGACCATGTAAGGAATATCCTTTTTTTTTTTCAATGGAGGCCTATTAGGAGGTGTTTATGTGTTTCAAATTTTTTGAAAATGGTCAAATTTTGCCTATTTTTTCGACTAAAAACTTGAAATATATTACTTGGGGGGGACAATCACGACCTGAAGACTTGAAAACCATGAAATATGCTTGCTTTGAAAGCCTTATAGAAGGTCGTAAAATTTCTCATCATTTCCGGCAAGACTCTGGTCTAGAATTAATTTTCGTACTTCACGATACCAACCAAGTATAATGTACATGGGATAAACTTCCGAGTATTTATAAGGAACTGAGTAAGAGAGCCAGCCCAAAAACAAAGCATTTGTTGATGAAGCTGGAAAATTAGCTGACCCATCGACGCGTTTATACGAGTATATTTGATGAAGCAATTAAGAAACATAGTGTAACCATTAATCCGAGTTATATTAACTATTTAAAGCGATAAAGATATTATAGCAGCTCTTTGCTATTCGAGTATAGTATGTGTGCGTACCATTGAGAGTATATTCGAGTAAGTAAGTATACACGTTAGTAATGTGTATCGTGTATCTGGGTATCGCGAGTGTATACTTATTAAGTACCGCTTGTAATTAATTCATCCGCTCTCTCGTCGTCCTCCCCCTCGAGCTCTGAAGCATAGTGTTGTTTGTATTCGTCACCGCGACTTCACGGTACTAAATGGTGATGGTAACTTTACCAATAGAGTACTACGATAAATTTGGTACAGCTCATCTGCGCGAAATCACGCAGCTATTAATAATATGTACCGTGGCCGAGTTGTGGAGAGTTGATTGCTGCGAACGAAAACCACCACTCGGTTTTCTCCTTGGCCGCAGCAGCAGCAGCGGATAGGGTATCGATATCGTATTGGAAATCTACCCTCTTCGTGAGTTGATGTTAATCGCTTAAGTTAGATGTAGTTGTCAATTTATACAGGAAACGTGGAAGGTGGACGAGGGGTGGGGAAAGTACTTTGATCAATGAAAATGTTTCAAATAATAAAAATAAATTGAAAAATCATAATTATGCTGTAGGGGGTAGGAGGTGAATGTGGAAAATGATGAACATATTCTACTTTTAGGTAAGAAATGCGAGCCCACCCCCCCCCCATAATAATTTGGACCCTGTGAGGGTGTTTGGGGGGGGGTGTCATGTGCCTATTTTTTTCTACTCGTATTATGAAAAGTTTCCGGATTCGAGTTTTTTTTTTTACTGAATTTAAATACCTACATAAATAATACCCCACTCAAATTGTATTTGGGATACGACGAAATACTCGAGGCAGACCTGTGAGTGAAGGAAGGGGGAGGGTGTTCAATGTCCCAAAATTTCGAAAATGAGTTAATTTTGTAATTTCTTGTACATTTTGTAGTCGCATCAACTTCGTTGAATTTAATACTTACCAAAATACGAATGAAAAGTGAGCTCTGGGGAGCAATTTTGACCCCGTGAAATTCATGCCCCTCTACGGGTACCACGAGGTCGAAATTATTTTCTGGGCTCGTGCAAACTCCCCCTCCCCCCTCCTTAATAACTTTTTCGACTCCAAAATGCATCATGATGAAATTTGGGATTTTAAAATGAAAACTTTTTTTTTTCGAATTACTATGCTGAAAAAAAAGTTTACCATATTTTCCTATGTTGATTTCCATGTGAAAAAAGGGGCTTCTGGATTCTGGACATTGATCAAAATGAACTTTTTGAGCTGAATTTTTTAGGATTTTATTCTTCAAGGTTTGTGAATCGATCTTGCAATTGGGAGGGATGAAATTTGACAACAAATTCATCGTGTATAAATAAGGACCATCGGTGGGGGGGGGATCTGACCTCCCCTCTTTCCCTTCGTAAGTCCGTTTCAGATCTTCCGTATCCCTAATACAATTTAAAGATTCGCTTTTATTTTTCAGTAAAAAAATCTTGAAATTGAGCAAATATTCAATACTTGAAAAGTTTTGGGATTTAACCCCTTATCTCTCCCTTACAAAGCCTCGAGGGTTCAAAATTATTCCGCCATGTTCACCTCATACAAATTTAGGAATTTTATGATCAGAACAAAAAAGTCGACGAAGTCAGAATTAACGCATAAATGATTTTTTCCCATTTTGCCCGCAATTTTGGGGGCCTGCAGCTCGTTTTCCTTCTTCACCCCTCCCCCTCTCAAAAAAATAATCTCTGGATACGTAGGCTTTTAGAATGAAAACAATCTTTTTAGAACAATAATGCTGAAAGAGAGAGAAAAAAACTGGTTTTTACCATGCTTTCTATGCTTGATTTCCTTTGAAAAAAATAGAAAGTTTGGGGCATTGGTTAAAATTCGTCTTTTTAGTTAATTATCGTTTTTCGGAAAAAATTCCAAACAGTCTCACTTTTTTTTTCAAAAATTGACCATTAAAAGTCTCTTTTTTTGCCAAAAATTTCTAAAAAGCCCTGTTGTTCGCTAAAATTAATAAAGTCTTGTATTCAAACAAAAATACAGCGAAACTTTTGTTTTTTATCATAGTTGCCAAAAATTGCTTAAAAATGTCTCTTTCTGGCAAAAAATTTAGGTTTGCAAAAAATTTCTTGTTATTTTTTTTTTGTTTTTTTTTTTTTTACCAAAGTTTCCAAATTGCACCATTTTTTGTTAAAATCATCGTTTTGCCATTTGCCAAAAATTCTCACTTTTTTGCCATAATTTGCTAAAAAAAATTCGTTTGCCAAAAAACGACTGAAAGGTCTCACTTTTTAACCAAAAACTGCCAAAAATGTTCACTTCTTTGCAAAAATTTTCAGCAAACTTCACTTTTTTGATAGCTAAAGAAATTCGCTTGTATATCAAAAATCAATAAAAACTCTGCTTTTGCTGGAATTGTCAGTCTTGATTTCAAAAAAAAATAGCAAAAAGTTAGTTGAAATTTTAAAAATCTGTTTTTTTTTACTGAAATGAACCAATTTAGCTGTTGAAAGCGATGAGATTCGAGAAAAAAATCCACCAATCTGCTTTTACTCTACACTAAATAAGACCTTTTGTGACGAGGTTCAATTTTTCTTCAACTCTGGTTCAGTTCGAGAAAAAAGAACGAAGTGATGGATGTGTTTCAATTGCCTCGACGAAAAGGAAAATTGACCAACGGTGGAGAAAGGGAGATGAATCAAGAGCACTATTCCGGCATCCTATATTTACTTAATATTTATTATACATGGACATACGTACATAATATACATTTGCTACCAGTATGTGTAGTGAATATGACGACATAGGGACAAGAGACAGAGGCTATTTCAAAATATAATACGGGGATGATAAGTAAACGCCGAAATTGTTGAAACTATTCCGCGATGACAAATATGATCGCTTATCAAACGTATCCATGCAAAATTCGACTGCACCCTTTCTCCTTGCCCCTGCCAGCTGTATGGTCGACTTAACGAAAGGGTCTGTCATCGTATAAATTTCTCGTCGTCGCGTACTCTATATCGTATAGTATTAGATTTGCTCTTTTTTTTCTTTTCGCCAGCCCATTGCTCGTCCTCGTCGACTATCTACAGTAATTCATTTGGAAACGTAAACAGGGACAGGAGCCGAAAGATAAGTCACGTCGAGCTATACGGTGGCCAGAAAATTAATGGGTTTTCGCCGGAACGGCCAGGAAATGACCCATGGAGGACCTTTTCATATTAGAAGACTTCAATGACCGTTTGAACGATTTGTACTCGTACTGTCGAGTTATTGTAATACTATTTGTATATCTGTATAGGATGCTATGATAGGCTGTGTTTGTACGAGTACGATGTCAGCGTCCCTTCTACCTCTCCGCCTTTTAGAGTTGTTCTCGTTTACCAAATTTGATTATACCTCCCTCTGTATCGTAAATTCATCCCTGCTTCGTCCCGATACGTACTTATTCGTATATCTTGCACTTGTCTCCGCACCGCAGTGAATGTGTTTAAAAGGTATGCGAAATAAAATCCGATTCTCGGGTAATCAGATTAATGATGTAGGGTGAACTGAACATGAGCTTGTGTAAGGAGGTGAGGACTGTTTAATAGTTATAAGAGTGTTTTACATGGGGTTTTGAGGAGGAATTTTCTGAGATTTTATTTCTTTAGACACCACTTGGACAGGGACAGGAAGGGGTAGGTTTTGTGGCGTGAGGTCTGTGAATTTTCTGACGAATGAAATCTGAACAGGTGAGGGATAGGGAGCTTGTGGGTGGATTTTTCTTTTACAGAGGTACGAGTAGAACAATTGTGACGTCCCATTTTTTTTTTTTTGACGAAGAGAGCAAACAGTTTAGTATATAAAAACCAATTTCGAAATTCAAAAATATTCTCAAAATATTATGCTAGTTAGACGATTTACGTTTTTTAACTGATGAAAGTTCTAGTCAAAACTAGGGGGGGGGGGCGATCTTAAAATAAACTTTCTAGTGAAATTTTGCTGTTTTCCATATTTGTGTTCTGTTTTTTCCGTATGTGTTCCGTCATCTTGCTTTTGTCTTGTTTCTTGGTCAAAATTGCCAAAAAATCCTGTTTTTTTTTTTTAGTTTTTTCAAATTTGAAATCTTGAATTTATTTTGTGTTATTTTGATTTTTTTCGTGAATTTTTTATAATTATTTTTGAAAGAAGAATAGTTTTGAGAAATGAATATTCTGATCGTACGACCATTCCTCTCTCCCCCTCTCATTGAAACATTTGAAAAAATGTTGCGCTGAAAGTCCTGCTTTTTGCCAAAATTGCAAAAAAGTGGCCACGTTCCACGTTCTCTATTTTATCAATCAAACTTTGAATTTTCTGTTCATTTTTGATTTTTACAGTTCTACATTTTTTCTTTGAAAATTGAACGATTTCATTATGAATAATTTTTCAACCGACCCCCCCCCCCTTCAAAAGTGAAACGGTTCGAAAAAAATCGATGCCAAAAGTTCTGCTTTTGTTCTGATTTTGCATGTTGTGCTCTTCAACACCTTAAAATTCTCATTTTAAAATTTTTGGCAAATAATTTTTGAAAAAGAGACTTGTAGGGGCTTATCCCATGGAAAAAATTAACATGAAGTTTTAGGCATGAAAGTGACATTTTAAAAAATACTTATGCTTATTTTAGATCATCAAATTTTGAAATTCCAAATCGCTTCGTTGCAGATTGATCATTTACCAGGTTCATCAAAGTCATTAAAGTTATCAAAAAGTCATCCTTTTGGCCAAAAATTGAATGCCATTATTAAAAATTGATCAAAATAATATATTCTCAAAATTGAATTATATTTTATTAAAAATGCTGAAGGCAGTGGGAATGAAAATATTTTTGTTGAATTGACCCCCCCCCCCCCCTTTAACTGAAAATTATCATAAACCGATAAAAAAAATAATAGCATAGGTAATCAAGCAAACTTTTGCAAAAATTGCTTGAAAATTGTCTAAATTTGCTAAAAATTGATTAAACATTATGAAAAGTGAGCGAAATATTACTAAAATACTTAGTTATGAAAAAAAGCCGTGAAAAATGACAAAAAAATGCATGGAATTTCAGTGATAGTAACGTCATATACACTGAAATTTTGAAAAATCCTGACTCAATGGAATTTCAAACCTACAAAATTTCAAAAAAAAAGAAGTCCAAAAGTGAAAATTTGGTCTTCCAAAAGTCATTAAAAGTTCATCTCATCCTCAAAGTAAAATTCAGATCAACTTTCATCAAAATGTGTTCCTTCAAAAATAGGATTTTTTTGAATTTTAAAAAATTCGAAAATTTATAGAAGCTTTCAGAGCAACTTCAAAATGTAACACTGCAGTCGATTCGAGAAGTCGAAATAAGAGTGAAAAACAAATTTCACCCATGTATCTCAAGTTCATCAAATTTTGATTTTTTTTTCTCGAAAAATGATTCAAATTTGAATTTTTAAAAATTGGCTAATTTAGGTCAACTTTCATCTAAATGTGTTCCGGACTTCGAATCGGATTCTTTTGAATTTTAAAATTTTTGTCTAAATTTATAGAAGCTTCAGACCAACTTTAAATCGTAACCAATCGATTCAGGAAGTCGAATAAAGAGTGAAAGACAAATTTTCTCCCATTTTTTTTTTCGAAAAATGATCCAAATTTGAATTTTTAAAAATTAGTCAACGATCGAAAATTGAAATTAATTTTTTAAAATTTGACTCGGTAAAATATTTTTTGATGCTCGTTGCATTTTTTCTTGAACTTTCATCAAAATGTGTTCCTTCGAATAGGATTTTTATGAGTTTTAAAAAAAATTGAAAATTTATAGAAGCTTTAGAGCAACTTCAAATTGTAACCAGTTGATTCAGGAAGTCCAAAGAAGAATAAAACACAAATTTCACCCGTGTACCTCAAGTTCATCAAATTTTGATTTTTTTTTCTCAAAAAATAATCCAAATTTGAATTTTTAAAAATTAGTCATCGATCGAAAAATGAAATTCAGTTTTTGAAATTTTACTCGGTGGTATATTTTCTGATGCTCGTTGCATTTTCTCTTGGATTTATTGGTCGCTTATGGAGCGATGGAGATTGAGGTGATTAAACCCTAAGGAGGTGGGGGGAGTGGGCGGGTCTAGTAAAAATTCCTAATGATTGTAAATTCCTAATTTTTTTTTTTTAATTTGGAATCAAATACCAATATGGGTTTTAAGAAGTGAAGAAAAGGGGGGGAAGGGATAATGAAAAAATCCATCGCGTAAATTCTATTCGAAATAATCTTGTGCAATAATTTCCACGAAACTAACAAAAAATCATCATCTTTCCATTTTTTTAAAATGTGCAAACAGAATTTAAGTTAATTTTAATCTTACTTTTTTTTTCTATGTTTGATTCATTTTTCTAATCGCTCTAATCCAATTTTAAAATTTACATATTAAAGAGTGGATTTAAAAAAAAATCTGTTCTTTTTTTCGAACCACTGAACGAGTGGGCGAAAGTGAAAAATCTTCATTCAATAAACCAGGGCCATTGACTTTGTTTTCCTTTGTTTTTTTTTTCGTCTGATCTTTTCTGTTATTTTTTTGAAATTCAAAGCGAAGAAATAAAAACGGGTTTAATAAAAAAATGTCAAAAGTGGGCGTATAGAGGGCCTATAGATTCATTTTTCCTTTAATTTTTTCTTGTTTCATGTTTCTCCTGTTTTCAGGTACCTGATTTGAAATGATAGGTGTATCAAATTCGCTGACGATAGTTGACGTTTTTCTGCAGTTATTTTTTCCAACTTCTCAATTTACGTAATTAAGAGCGAGGAATGAGGAATGGCAGGGTAACGTAGCTTAGTAGTCGTATTTAATTTTTTTTTCTTTGATCGGAAGGCAAAGTTTTAGAGATAAGAGGTTAGTCGAGAATACGAATTATTCAAGTCAAGTGTCAGTGGGGTTTTTTCGTTTGTCGTTTCGTTCATTTTTTTGAATTCTCGAGTAGGTAATTTTTTAATTTATTTTCATTTTTGGAAAAATAATTGTTTTAGGAAGAATCAGAATAAGAGGGGGAGATTTTTCGATTCACATTAAAATCAGTTTATCTATCTTTGTGACGTTTCCTGAAACAGTTCACTCTCAATTTCATTAAATTCAACCAAACAATTACGGTTCATTACGAATAAAAGTTCGTGTTTTAGACTTATCCTAATTTTCCGGGTATTTTTAATTGTATTTTTAGCCGAGTACCTACTAGATTACCTTTATTCAGAGGTAGGGAAAAAAAATCGTCGAAAATCGACTAAAAATATAATGAAAATGACGGCTGCGACCTGGGAAAAAAAAAGTTAATTAATTACGATTTCTATCTGGATAATTTTTTTCAACTTTTGTTACCCTTCGCAATCACCTCGTCGAAGCGGATAGGTACATTTATGCGGTGCACTCGACGCTCGACACACCGGACCCGATATCATCGACGACCATCGTACTGGGTATGAAATGAAAAATTGACCACGATGAAAAAAAAGTGAAAAATTACGCTGTGAAACCGCGAACGCATGAAAAAAAGCAGCTGATGACATGCAACAATTCGTCAAAAGCTCGAATATATCTGTATATAGTTTCACGATATGCTACGTACTTGCATTTGCGCTTTACATGTAGACATTGTAGACATACATAGGTTGATGTACGAGTAACTAGGTATATTATGATGGCGAATAATAAATAGATAAATAAACAGATGCACGCGATTGTTTCGCGACAAATTTCGTACCTGGTATTTGAGACCAATAACATAGCATAAATATGATTAATTTATTGACTAGAAGGAAACTTTTCATGGTTGAGGGCTTTGGCTTCGAAGTGGGTTTTCTCTGTTGTGAGGGTAAGATGATGTTATTGGTTTAATACGACGAGGAAATCTCGACCACGATCATGTTCTCGAGGTTGATTGGTTGTTTGAAAATCACCACTTTTTATCGAATTCAAATTATCGATACGAAAGAACTGACGATCACAAACACACACGTTTCAAAACAAATCACCATCCGAAAATCCGATCTTATTTTTCGTAAATTACGTTAAAAAGCCTAATTGCATGGTTTTAATTTTTTTATAATTTTACTTTCGATACCCGAAGGCAAAAAACTCGAGATTTCGAATTCGACACCGAAAATAATAATTTGGCTATATTTTACGTAAATTAGCACGAAAATAATCGCGTTTTGCCGCCAAAATTTACTAAGCTGGTAACGTTCGAACGGGGTAGATTTTGGTAATGTACTGAAAAACGTGCTACGAAGGAAACTATACGAGTATGAGTGTAATTTTCGTTGTACTGAGAGAGAGACGGTCTCTTTGACATGCGTATATTGTAGCCGGCTACCGACGATGATGAAGCTGGTGCGGAGACAAGATGTGCTATACCGGCGAATGGCGATGGGGATGTGCTTTTTTAGACACCGTATACCGGAATTATTCTTCAGCAATTATGTCTGATAATCAGCGTGAAACGGTTCGAAATTAATGTAGGCGAATGAGCCATTCATAAAGACATGTTGGTTAAATATGGGTAATTATACAGTCTGATGTCGAGTTTACGTGTACGGTGTAAGGTTAGGTATATTATACTGGATGATGTTAGTTTTGAATGATGTTGTATATATGTAAGTGTATAGAACTATAGATGTAGATACGTAATGAATGAGTAAGCTTAAGTGAGCCTTCAGTTGTTGTAATTTTTTTCGGAATGAGGAGCTGAGGAGGATACAGAGGTGGTGGAATTTGAAAAATGAATGGAGATTCGAGCTCGGCGACCTTGAATTGGTAGAAATCGATATGTCACACTGTATTTTCATTTTTTTTACCATAAATTGAGGGTTGGAGAGTTGGGATGGAGGGGGAGGGGAGGGGGTCGTATGAAAAAAATAATCCAATGTATTCGAATATTCAACAAATGTCACGTCATCTCACTCGTCATATTGAATTTTTTGGTGGAAGTGGATTGTCCATTGTTTCGGTGTTAGTCTACTAGGAGGAGGGGGAGGTGTGTTGGAGGATCGAAGCAAAATAAATTCTCAAATGTCGAAGTAATTAAAGTGATGTTTTTGATTTTTAAAGTAATTTTCATGATGACCGAATAATCGAACTCAGTGCATTCATGATCAATATGCTACTCGACAACATTTAAAAAAAAATTTTGATCAAAACTGGAGGAGGGGGAGACTTCTGGGTACTTGGAGGCTTAGAGATGAAATTTTTTCCGAATCAAACAAAAATTTCTGTTGTGGAAGCATACCGATTATTTTTTATTACCTACTAATTTGAAGGTGGTAAATTTACATGTGAGCTTATAATTATTTTAATCTGGTCCCTGAACCCCCCCTCCCCTCCACCACCATTTGTAGTCCTGCTCTTAACCATGGTAAAAATACCAAAAAATTGAAAATTACGTGTGACATGTTGTTTGCTATGTAGAATGTCGAGGAATTGTAGTACTCGACTATTTCATTTATACTACTTATGAGTTTTCACCTTGAAAGCTCAATGTTGATTTTTTAAAATTTTAATCAATGATTTTGAATTTTCTCTTACCTGATTTGCTCTAAGAACCATGGGAACCCTTCGAGGACCGCGATTTTCGAAAAGAGCATGGTTTGAAATTTTAATTGAAACCCCATCGATTAATCGTATCCAAAAAATCGATTCACTTGCGATTTTCGATCTCATACGATCAAAGGAATTTGAAATAAAAAAATTAATTTCAGCTTTAAAAATGAATTTCCGGATGAAAAATCGATTAATCGAGTTCCAAAAAAATCGACTCGTTTTCGATTTTTGAACTCATATCTACATGATCGAACATGCTCGAAATGAAAAAATAATTTTATAGCTTCAAAAATGAATTTCTAGATGAAAGATCGATTAATCGAATTTCGATAATCGACTCATTTGCGATTTTTGAACTTATATGTACAATTATGATCGAAAGTGTTCGAAATGAAAAATCAATTTCATTTTCTCAATTAAACTTCTGGATCAAAAATCGATCATGATTAAAAATCGATGAATCGAATTTCGAAAATCGATTCATTTGCAATTTTTGAACTCATACATATATGATCGAAAGTGTTCGAAATGACAAATCAATTTCAGGTTCTCAATGAAACTTCTGGATCAAAAATCGATAATGATTGAAAATCGACTCATTTGTGATTTTCGATCACATAATATAATCGAACGTGTTTGAAATGAAAAATAATTTTATAGCTTCAAAAATAAATTTCCAGATGAAAAATCGATTAATCGAATTTCGAAAATCGACTCATTTGTGATTTTTGATTTAATGTGATCGAACGTATTTGAAATTAAAAATCAATTTTTATTTTCAAAATTAAACTTTTGGATCAAAAATCGATCATGATTTAAATCGATTAATTGAATTTCGAAAATCGACTCATTTGTGATTTTCGACCTAATATGATGGAACGTATTTGAAATGAAAAAATCAATTTTTATTTTCAAAATGAAACTTCTGGATCAAAAATCGATCATGATTGAAAAAATCGATTAATCGAATTTCGAAAATCGAATCATTTGTGACTGATTATCGATCTTATGTGATCGCACGTGTTTGAAATGAAAAAAAATAATTTTATAGCTTCAAAAACAAATAGATGAAAAATCGATAATCGAATTTTGAAAATCGACTCATTTGCGATTATCGAATTCATACGTGATCGAAAGTGTTTGAAGTGAAAAATAAATTTTTATTTTCAAAATTAAACTTCGGGATCAAAAATCGATAATGCATAAATCGATAATGATTTAAGTAAAATCGCGATTTATCGAATTTCGAAAATAGACTCATTTTTGATTTTCGATCTAATGTGATCAAACGTATTTGAAATTAAAAATAAATTTTGTAGCTTTCAAAGTAAATTTCCGATTGAAAAATCGATCATGATCGATTATCGATGAATCGAGTTCCAAAAATCGACTCATTTGTGATTTTTGATCTCATAATATGATCGAACATATTCGAAATGAAAAATCAATTTCATTTTCAATAATTAATTTCTTGATCAAAAATCGATCATGATTGAAAATCGACTCTTTTGCGATTTTTGATCTCATATGATCAATCATAATGTTTTCGATATGAAAACTCGATTTCATTTTCAAAAATTTTCGGATCGGAGATCGATCAATCGAATTCCAAAATATTGGTTCATTTGCGATTTTCGATCTCATGAGATCGAGCATGGTCGAAATGGGAAAGCAGATTTCTGCTCAAAAAATGGACTAACGGATCAAAAATCGATTACTAGTCGAGTCAAAAAATCGATACATTTGTGAGACGCTTGTCAAAAAATTACCTCGAGTTGTCTTCTTGGAAGTTGGCTCGAATTTAAGTGAACATTTTGGTATTGAGAACAGGCCACAGCTCGATTTTTAGCATCTGAAATTCATTCGAGTTTTCTAGTCTGGAGAGGGTTTAAAATTCTAGAGAAATTGAAAATTGCGCTGAAAGCTCCAGAGTTACCAGAAACAGTGGAATTCGGTTCGGGGAAGGAGGGTTGATATTAGTTTCAGGCCCAGTTTTCCATCATTTTTACTGAATAAATATGTGTACAGATATGATGGGATGTATGTATTACATAGGTACATTAATGTAAGTACCTACAAGATTATATCAAAGCGAACTTAAAGACCCCAAAATCTTTCGAAACCCCAAGGAATCAATTTTTCCAAGTTCTTATTTCTCTTATGGATGGAAGTTCAGAGTAAGAATGACCAATTTTATCGATTCTCACAGAGAAGTCAACTCTTCTCTAAGCATTTTGATGAGGGAACTTTGTCAATTCGTCTCGTCATCTTCGATTTGGCTATAATTTGGCTCAGTGAAAGTCGATGGCATGATTGATCATGCCACCGACATCTTCAAGCCAAATTTTTAGCGAGCCAAATTTTAGCCAAATCGAAGATAACGAATTGGCTAAGTTTCCTTGTCAAAAGTGAAGGGAATTTTTCAAAACCCTCGTGAATTTTTACAACCGTTTAAACGTCACTTTCTTCTTTCACCGAAGTATAGAAATCAAAAAATAAATTATGCAAAAAAAATATACAAAAATAACTCTCTTATTATACAAGATTCCCAAAAAATGTTAGAATTCGCCGAATTTGGCCATCGCATCGCATCAACTCCGACCAAGACATTCCTTCATCTGTCTTCCTCTTTCCTTTCTTTCTTACACTCCTCGCTTCAAATACTCGTACTCTGGTGTTATTTTCAACTTGTTCGATATTATTATCAACAACGTCTCGCGTCGACTACTAAGCAACGAAATATTTTTCAAAGATGCCTTTGTTTTCATCGTCGAGTAATTAATTAACGCGTTTAATGTACGACCAGGCTGGCGATACGAGCGTCTATTTCGCTCGTCTTTTACCCTTTCTCTCTCTCTCTGCTTGTTCTTTCATCGAGTCGAGTGTACCATGCTACCATATCTATCTACTCTCTAGATCCAGTCTTCGCTTAAAATTCAGTATTCACCACCGCATCGCGTATTATTAATCCTTCGATAATGCGTTTTGTGTCGAGCTCGTATACTGATAATTTCCTCGTAATATTTGCTTTCTTTTGCGACGCAAAATCGCAAGGGGAGAGGCGAGGTTCATCTATCGGTCATATACTGGCAGCAGTAAAGTCGAAACACATACTAAACTAACGTATAAGCACGCGACCATATTCGCTGATACAGAATTCCCTACGATAATCCTTATTAAACCTCTATGACAAATTTGATAAACGTACCTATTACCTAACTTATATGTTGTGCAAGGTATCGCGAAAACTTTTTATTATTTTCAGTAGAAAGTGGCATCACTATTATCATCTGGAATATTGAATGTACTTATAGATATCCAGGTAGCAGATACGTGAACGATGAAACGAAGCTCTTCGGAGTACCTATCGCAATTTTAAAAACGAAACTCAAAAAACCATTTCTGAAGAAAAACTTCATTCAACGAGGGAACTATTTGAACTTTGGTCGATTTTATTTTCTATTCCAGAATTTAAATTTCTAAAAAATTACTGATCCAATTTGAAAAATCTCAGTGCTGAAAAACATGACTTATCGCATCGAAAATGATCTTAAATAATTTTTCGAATTAGGTATTAATATTCGATAGTTTTTGCTCTCGTTTTGATCGCACTTACGATTTTCTTTTCTAAAATTATTGTAAAATTACTGTTTAAATTTAGAAAATGTCAAGGACTAATAATGATATTTATAAGTTTTCGATTAATGAATTTTCAAACACTTTTTCCTTCTCTTCGCTGAGGCCAGTTTTCCTTTCTTGTCCGGCTATATTTCTGAAATTCCTGGTTTTGAATATTAGCATAACAAATTGTATAAGTCTTGTTTTTTTTTTCAAGCAGTCACTATATGTATTGTATACACGTGAGGTATCTATTGACTGAGTAACACGTATTTATTTGAAAAGAATAATATAGCTTAGGTACATACATGCTTGTGAAACAAAATTAAATTATGATAATTTCTAAGAAATTATACCTTACTGAAACTGTGATTCAAGTGCATTGCGTGGTGCCTTGTCACTGGGCTGAATTCATTCTCAATTTCTTCTGTGTGTATGCCCGGAAAACGTTAACTGTAGAATTGATAACGTTGCAGAACCGCAGAAATGTTGTCAATGTGAGCGGATAAACCCTCAAAGCTCGGGGATTGATTTCTGCTTGTGTTTGGCATAAAAGTATATAAACGTCTTTGCGAATGCTTTTCAACCAATACCAGGGTGTAGAGTATACGGCAAAAGACAAATCCGACGTCTGTGTAAATAAAAATTGATAAAGCAGTGGTGATCAGACATCAGTTATGGGCTAATCAAATCAGATATCAGATAACAATTGATTATGTAGGTATGGATGGAAGCTTACTATTTGTTCCAACGTAGCTCCAACCCAGCACATCACATAGACTTCTTGAAGCGATGCCACCAATAGGGAAAATTCTCTCAATCTGATCACGAATGGTGTATTCGTACCTGACTGTTGTTCGTCCATATATGTGAATAAATATAACAACATTGTATTCATGACATACGAGTATACGTACTATATCCTAATTATTCCAATACCTAATTACTTATCTTATATTGAGCTTACCGATACAATCATCAAAGCGTGAACAACTTGTGTGAATAGCAAGAGAGGGAGAATGAAACTTGCTGAAGCTTCGAAAAATCCTCTGAAATTTGTAATGAATCTGTAAAAAAAAAAAAATGACGCGTTATTAAATTAATTTTTTCGTCGTTTCCTTGAAAACAAATACATACTTACGTATGGGTCATCCCATGCCAAATCAGCAGATTTTCGCACGAGGGGATCTTCGATTTTTTTTCAAAATCAGATCATGTTTAGAGGTCATCAAACGATGACGAATGACGCGAACTGGACATTTTTTAGTTTTTTTTTTGGCGGAGCTGTGGGGCTTCAAAGTTCTCCAAAATGGCCGAAAATGGAAAATTTCAGTTGCAAATTGTTCCGGTTGTACGTGGTATAGAATTTTGATTTTTTTTTCAAATTGTAGTACTTTGAGAGGGTAATCGACGAATGATGTCAAAATCAGTGTTGCCACTTTCAAAAACCTAAAAAAACTGATTTAAAAACTTATAATTCAAATAAGTATAACCGCGATGTCCGCGAGTAAAAATTCTGAAAAAATTCTCAGTTTTAGTCCTTTTCATGTAGAATAACATACCTATCAAAAAATTAGCCTGGAATTTTTTCATTTTCGAGAAAAAAAATTACAAGTTTGGCACTTATTGCAAAAATACCTACCATCAGAAACCTAAAAAATGTAAACTTCTGCATTTTTGAGATAGGTATTTTACCAATGTGTAGACGAAAATTTAAAAAAAAATTTCCCTCTCTCGCAATTTGTCAACAAATTGATGAGAAACTCTATTTTTTGTGCTATAGTGAAACATATTTAAAAAATTTCACCGCTCTTTTAAACAAAGACAGAAACCTAAAAAATGAATATTTTTTGCATTTTTGAAATAGTGTTTCACCAATATATGTTGACGGATGTATGAACCCTCCCTCCCTCCCCCCTTTAATTTGTCTGAGAATTTACGAGAAATACCATAAATAGTTCGTTGTGTAGTCCCATCTTTTGGCTACAAAATGACTCATCATTTTTCAAATTTGGTCCAAAAACTTGGTTCTCCAGAATTTTTTTTCTGAAACAACTGTTTTCGTTGGACAGGCTGTAGCCTTGTCAACGGAAATTTCACCATTAAAATTCATCGTCGATTTCCTGACAAAATGCGAGGGAGGGAAATTTTTTTTAAATGTTCGTCTACACATTGGTAAAATTTCTAAAAAATTCAAAAGTTCATTTTTTAGGTTCCTCATGGCATTTTTGCGTGTTATTTCGAAATACGTATTATGTCATTAAAAAAAAACTCGTTTGACCTCCTTTTTCTTAATTTAAAAATTTTTGTCCCCCTCAAAATCCTACAAAATAAAAAATTTTCGTTATACCATAGAAAAAATTATTTACATCATAGTTGCTATTAGGTACTGTGCAAGCAAACCGGTTCATTTCGAGAGGCTGTCGCCTTATCAACGAAAATTTCAGCATTAAAATTCATCGTTAATTCGTTGACAAATTGCGAGGGAGAGAAATTTTTTAAAAATATTTGTCTACTCATTGGTGAAATATCTCAAAAATGCAAAAATTTTCATGTTTTAGGCTTCTGATGGTATTTTTGCGATAGCTAAGGGCCAAACTTGTAATTTTTTTTCTCGAAAATGAAAGAAAATGCCAATCCAATTTTTTGAGATGTTATTCCACATGAAAAGGACTAAAACTGACATGGGAACCTCTTCAGGTGTCACCCTCCGATTTGAACGGGACCGCGATTTTTGGAAACAGCATAGTCTGAAACCTCCAAAAACAAATTTTTCAGCTGCCCTACTTCATTTTTCGATTTTTAGAGAATTTTTGAAAAATTCAAAATTGACTGTTTTTGGCGATTTATGCTTTTTTTTTGAAAGTACGAACTTGATCAGTAAAAATGGTCAAAATAAGTCCCAAAACTAATATTAATTACCCAAATCCAAATTTCACCATTTCCAGCCATTCTGGAGTCTCCAGTGTGATTTTTCAATTTCTCCAGAATTTTGAATTTGCTCCAGAAGGCGTGAATATGCAGTTGGACAGCTACAAATCGAGTTGTGTATTACACTCGACCTGTTTAACGAGTTCACCTTCATTCGAACCGATTTTGAGAGTGACACCTCAGGAGTGGCTTTTTGACCAGCTTTTTTCAAAATTAAAAAATCCAAAAAATCAAAAGTTTTCCGTTTGCGTGGAAATTTTTGAAATTTGCGCGAATCGCTGTGTTTTGTCCAAAACTAACACCCCAAATCCAAATTTCACCATTTCCAGCCATTCTGGAGTCTCCAGTGTGATTTTTCAATTTCTCCAGAATTTTGAATTTGCTCCAGAAGGCGTGAATATGCAGTTGGACAGCTACAAATCGAGTTGTGTATTACACTCGACCTGTTTAACGAGTTCACCTTCATTCGAACCGATTTTGAGAGTGACACCTCAGGAGTGGCTTTTTGACCAGCTTTTTTCAAAATTAAAAAATCCAAAAAATCAAAAGTTTTCCGTTTGCGTGGAAATTTTTGAAATTTGCGCGAATCGCTGTGTTTTGTCCAAAACTAACCCCCCAAATCCAAATTTCACAATTTTCAGCCATTCTGGAGCCTCCAGCGAGATTTTTCAATTTCTCCAGAATTTTGAATTTGCTCCAGAAGGCGTGAATATGCAGTTGGACAGCTAAAAATCGAGTTCTGTATTATACTCGACCTGTTTAACGAGTTCATCTTCATTCGAACCAATTTTGAGAGTGACACCTCAGGAGTGGTTTTTTGAATAGCTTTTTTCAAAATTAAAAAATCAAAAAATCTAAAGTTTCCCGTTTTTGAAGAAATTTTTGAAATTTGTGCGAATCGCTGTATTTCTTCAAGAACTAACCCCTGGAGCGCAATTTCTACCATTTCCAGCCGTTTTGGACCGAGAGTGACACCTCAAAAAGCCACTCTTGAGGTGTCACTCCCAAAATCGGCTCAAATGTAGATAAACTCGTTAAACAGGTCGAGTGTAATATACAACTCGATTTTTAGCTGCCCAACTTCATATTCACGCCTTCTGGAGCAAATTCAAAGTTCTGGAGAAATTGAAAAATAACGCTGGAGGCTCCAGAATGACTGGAAATGGTAAAATTTGGATTTGGGACTTATTTTGACAATTTTTACTGATCAAGTTCGTACTTTTAAAAAAAAGCATAAATCGCCAAAAACAGTCAATTTTGAATTTTTTATAATTCGCCAAAAATCGAAAAATGAACTTGGGCAGCTGAAAATTTGGTTTTTGGTGTTTAAGACTATGATGTTTCCAAAAATCGCGGTCTCGTTCAAATCGGAGTGTTACACTTCAAGAGGTTCCCTTGTAAGCTCACTTTCTGTCCGTCATACTCATACAACAGTCAATTTTTATATCAAGTATAAAAACGTGCCCTTGGGACATACCATGTAATGATTGAGGAGTAAGGATGACTTTACTAGGTTGAATAAAGTTTGAAAATTTTGTTGCAAAAATTGAGGACGCGACGCGATTTTGGAAGTTCTTTTCTAAACGTAAAATGAAGTTACCTTTTGATATTCTCTATATCGTGTATGCATTCTCTCATCACGTACGTAAATTTCGGTTTTATACTTTTGAAAGTGTCGATATTTATGTCAACATCTTCACTTAACGAGTTGAATTCGTTGATTATGCGCTGTGCCTCATTATGAGATATGATAACCCAAGGTATGGCAAAAACTCGATGCGCTATAAAAACCATGAAGCCACAGATCGTACAAGCCGAACTGATTGCAGCATATAATACGTAAAAGGTTAGTGATCCAGACTGATCAAGTCCTGGAAGTGGTGCTATGTAATACATATAATTTTTCACCTTTTCTTCTTCGTAAAATAATACCACATCTACCGAAGCAACTGTTGCATACATTGAAATTGATATTACGAGTGCAAAAATAGTATACTTAATCATCTTCTTCGCATCGAGGTAGTTTTTAAGACTGTCTTCGGTTATTGGATTCTCCATTAGTAGTTCATCAGCCATGGAAATCATTCGCTCTATTTCGTTACGATGCCAAATTACTGCGATTGCAGGCTTCACCATTTGTTCCATCACAACAAATATGATCATGAATGCCATGTAAATCAGTAATATAATATCCTCGCTTGGTTTACCGTACATTAGGCAAAGTACGATTGAAACTCCAACAAATACAAATACCGCGTTAACGCCGCACATCCATACCAGTTTGGTTTTCCAATGTATTTTGTCAGTGTAATATACGTTACCGATGATGCAGAATATTAAGTACATCTGGTTAGCCAAGGTGGTCTTGAACCCGAACATATTCTCTTTTCCGAGTACTTGATTTGTCACTTTTTTTAGATCTTTAATCACTTCCATTATGTAGAAATTTTCGATTACTGTTGTTATTCGACAATACCGAATTAGATCCGAGTTGGTTGTGTACAAAATTTGAACTAAGTTGGTAGTTGGTACATACTTGTAATACGACGTGTGAAAATATTGTTTTCGAATTGGTTACCTAGGATCTTGTTATTCAATCTTACGTTCAGTTTAGTTAAATAATCAACTGTAATGACTTTATCGTATGATAAAATAAGTACGTACGAGAGCACACTAGCTTAAGGTTTAATCGAAACTAACTTACGACAGTGTTTCAAATTTAATATCTAGCTGTAAGTATGTGTATAGTGATGTAGAATAATTCTAGAGGGATAAATATTAAATTTTTTAGGGATCCGCCCGAAGTAGGTATATAATTTGGAATAGGTAGGTATAGGAAAATTTAATTAAAATGGGAAAATAAAAGGAAAAAGGTATATGGAAAACAAATATTAGGAATACGAATCAGATGGATATTAATTAGGAAAGAATAAAAAATAGATAACCTTGAATTATCTACACATGAAATAAAACTAGCTCACATGAATTTATTATGACTCCATTTCCTAAATATCAGACAAAAACGAAAATAAAAGTAATAAAACCCTTCTACGACGCAAACGTAAAGAGTAAGAATTTAGATAGGTACAACAAGGCTAATAGTCGGAGAGCGAGCATAAGGATAAATTGCACCCCCCCCCCTGTCGATCCTCCGAGACCACTTTTTTCTTAAATGGGAGGGGGGGTCCTAAGGAATATTTCTTGCCCTTGTACTCAAAAGAAAAAGTGGCCCTACCTACAAATTGGCGGCCATTTTGATTGACAGGTCAGCCGAAATTGTATAGATTTTGCGTTCCAACATAGGACTTGCACAACATTTTTCAAACTGTACAGAGGTGGATCGAAAGATCTGGCAAAAATTCATCACCTGTAAAAATTTCAAGTGCTAAAGTGCGTTTTTCGATTTTTGATGAATTTTTGAAAATCAAATTTAGGCCAAGAATGAGGGAAAAAATCAAAATTTCACCAAATTGACCAAGAAAGCTGAAATTTGGGATACACCCTATTTTCGACATGCCAAATCGATTGGAAACTGTTTCAAACCGTTTTGAGCAGTTCTGGAGCCACCAGCTGATTTTTGAAACTCGAAATTTCCACAAAATTTTATCAAATGGAGTTGAATATCCGAAATTGACTCTGCAAACTAATATCAATACGCTACGAAGTCAACTGCAGGGGGATTTCAAGTCGTTTTGGAGCCTCCAGCAATTTTTTGAAAATTACTGGCGCCTCCAGCAGATTTTTGAAACTTTAAATTTCCAACAAAGTTCATCAAACGGAGATGATAAGCCAAAATTCATTCTGCAATCTAATTTTAATATGCTACGAAGTCGTCTGCTTGTGGATTTCAAGTCGTTTTGGAGCCTCCAGCCACTTTTTGAGAGGTCGTATGGTGTTTTTTGGAAAATTGAAATTTCCAAGAAGTAGCTGGAAGCCTCAAAACCATTTAAAACCATTTGAAACCACCACGTATAGTCGACTTCATATCGTATTGAACTTAGTTTGCGAAGTAAATTTTAAGCTTGCCAACTCCATTTGGTAGAATGTTGCGGGAATTTCAAGTTTCAAAAATCTACTGGAGACTCCCAAATAATTTGAACCCACCTGAAGTCGTCTTCAGAGGGTGTTAAAATTGGAGTGTAAAGTAAATTTTCGTTTTCCATCTCCATGTGATGAAATTTTTAGGAAAATTTAAAGTTTCAAAAATCTGATGGAGCCTCCAGGAATTTTCAAAAAGTCGCTGGAGGCTCCAAAACGACTTGAAATCCCCCTGCAGTTGACTTCGTAGCGTATTGAAATTAGTTTGCAGAATAACTGGAGGCTCCAGAACTGCTCAAAACGGTTTGAAACAGTTTCCAATCGATTTGGCATGTCGAAAATAGGGTGTATTTCAAATTTCAGCTTTCTTGGTCAATTTGGTAAAATGTTGATTTTTTCCCTCATTCTTGGATTAAATTTGATTTTCAAAAATTCACCAAAAATCGAAAAACGCACTTTAGCACTTGAAATTTTTACAGGTGATAAATTTTTGCTTAATCTTTCAATCTACCTCTGTACAGTTTGAATAATCTTGTGCAAGTCTTATGTTGGAACGCAAAATCTACAATTTCGGCCGACCTGTCAATCAAAATGGCCGCCATTTTGTAAGTAGGGCCACCTTTTTTGTTGAGTACAAGGGCTAGAAATGTTCCTTAGGTCCCCTCCCCCCGTACATACTAGTGAAAAAATATTTAATGACGCCCTAAATTATTGTTGTCGGGTTTCACGAGAAAAACTTCTTCAATCACGTAAGTAAAAATGAGTCGTGCTAGGGAGCACGCCTCTCCCCCCTCCCCATCTCAAAATATAAAAGAAATCAGAAAAATTGAAATTTTTACTTTTTTTCACATCATAATCCTTGGATTTGGTGCATTTTCATGAGAAATACTGTTAAATATTTTATGACCGGTCTACGTGATGAAAAGGTGGAACTTGTCTATATCTCCTTGCCCAGAAAATGAAAAAAGATGAATATTATTACATTTTTTTCTTCCATATTCTAATCCTTGGATTTGGTTGATCTTCATCAGAAAAGCACTACCTATGTCAGTTTTTTAAAAACTCGTAGAAAAAGGACAAATTTCTGAATTTTGACTTTGAGAAACATTGAAGTGTGCGTTTCATAATAAAATCAACGTATGTCAAATTTTTACAGAAGACTTATTGACGTTCTGATATTTTGTAATGTAAGACTTGAAAACTTGGAAAAAATTGTCAAGAATCCCTATCAATGAAATGTGTAGTTTTCAAGTTTAAAGCGAAAAAAAAAACATATCCATGAACTGAAACTATCTTTGCAGAGGAGACTTCACAGCTCCATTCCCAAAAAAATCAACTTTTTTGGATCTCTATCATCTATGTTGGTGGTGAGCATTGTAGAGGGGACTGAGAAACGGTTTTTCTGGAAAAAAATAATTATCCAGAAGCATTCTGCACAGAGATGAAAAATTTTCACCTAATTACGAGTACCTATAGACATCAATTTTCATCTTTCACAATATTCTTCAATTTTGGGGGTCTCATTAAAATAGACCACCGTCATTTGGAGGACAAAAAGATGCTTTTCTTGAAAAAGTGGTTATCTAAAAGTACTCTGCTAAGAAATGAAACATTATCAAAAAATTTGTGTAGATATGAATTTTTCATTTTTTTGTTGATTTTTTTCAACTTTGAGGGGCTTTAAAGGTAACCAACATGATTTGGGAGACCGGTGGGAAGGTTTTTCTTAAAAAAGTGCTTATTCAGAAAGATTCTGCACATAAATAAAAAGTTTTCAAAAAATGTCTACAGACATCAATTTGTAATATTTTTTTATTTTTCCCAAATTTGAGGGCTCCTATGCAAGAGAGCCAAAATCATTTGGAGGTCCAACAATGATTTTTTCTTGAGAGGGGGGTTATGTACAACAATTCTAATGTGGAAATGAGATATTTTCATCAAATTTTCTATAACTTTGATTTATTATCATTTTTTGTGATTTTTTCAACTTTGAGGGGCTCCTTACTAGAGGGCCAATATGGTTTGAAGGGCCGGGGAAATTTTTTTCTTAAAAAGGGGCGTGGATTACTCTCTCAAAGTACTACAATTTGAAAAAATTTCAAAATTCCATACCACGAACAACCGTTGCAATTTGCAACCGAAATTTTCCGTTTTCGGCCATTTTAGAAAACTTTGAAGCCTCACAGCTCCGCCAAAAAAAATCGAAAAAATGTCCGGTTTGCGTCATTCGTCATCGTTTGATGACCTCTAAACATGATCTGATTTTGGACAACAGTCAACTTTTGTATCAAGTATAAAAATGTGCCTTTGGGACATACCATGATTGAGGAGTGAGGATGACATTAGTACCTAGGTTGAATAAAGTTTGAAAATTTTGTGGCAAAAAATCATCGTAAAATGAAGTTACCTGTTGATATTCTTTACATCGTGTATGCATTTTCTCATCACGTACGTAAATTTCGGTTTTATACTTTTGAAAGTGTCGATATTTATGTCGACATCTTCATTTAACGAGTTCAATTCGTTGATTATGCGCTGTGCCTCATTATGAGATATGATGACCCAAGGTATGGCAAAAACTCGATGCGCTATAAAAACCATGAAGCCACAGGTCGTACAAGCCGAACTGATTGCAGCATATAATACGTAAAAGGTTAGAGATCCGGACTGTTCAAGTCCTGGAAGTGGTGCTATGTAATACAAATCATTTTTCACCTTTTCTTCTTCGTAAAATAATACCACATCTACCGAAGTAACTGTTGCATACATTGAAATTGATATTACGAGTGCAAAAAAAGTATACTTTATTATCTTTTTCGCATCGAGGTGGTTTTTCAGACTGCCTTCGGTTATTGGATTCTCCATTAGTATTTCGTCGGCCATGGAAATCATTCGCTCTATTTCGTTACGATGCCAAATTACTGCGATTGCAGGCTTCACCATTTGTTCCATCACAACAAATATGATCATGAATGCCATGTAAATCAGTAATATAATATCTTCGCTTGGTTTACCGTACATTAGGCAAAGTACGATTGAAACTCCAACAAATACAAATACCGAGTGAACGCCGCAGAACCATACCAGTTTGGTTTTCCGATGTATTTTGTCAGTGTAATATACGTTACCGATGATGCAGAATATTAAATACATCTGGTTAGCCAACGTTGTCTTGAACCCGAACATGTTCTCTTTTCCGAGTATTTGATTTGTCACTTTTTTTAGATCTTTAATCACTTCCATTATGTAGGAATTTTCGATCACTATTGTTATTCGACAAAACCGAATTAGATCCGAGTTGGTTGTGTACTAAATTTGAACTAAGTTGGTAGTTGGTAATAGGACGTGTGAAAATATTGTTTTCGAATTGGTTACCTAGGATCTTGTTATTCAATCTTCCATTTAGTTTATTTAATTAATGTGTAATGACTTTATCGCATGATGAAATAACTATGAGAGCACACTAGCTTAAGGTTTAATCGAAATTAGTGTTTCCAACTTAATATCTAGCTACATATATAATTATAGTGCATAATGCAAATAGAGCTTAGATGTTAATCGTGGATGTCATAATAATTGTCCAGGTAAGAGTATCACCTAAGCTGAAGCAGTCGTCTGACGGAATGAAGTCTGATCTACGTTACAAGGACGATTTTGAATCATGAATGATGTTTTTTGATGGAAACTTAGTACATCTGATCTGATTAGCTGGCATCGTCTTGAATCCAAACATATTTTCTTTTTCGAGTGCTTGATTATAATCCCTTCTTCAGGATAAAACCAAAATTTTAGGCATACTTAAAAATCAAAATTTAGGGTATTTTCTGAAAATTCTTTAAAATTTAAATAGGTATGATTATTTTACGATATTGAACTGAAAGCAAAATGACAGCTCGATCGAAGCAAGATCGAACATTTTTCGATAAAAATTATTCGAAATACAGAGAAAGACCACGTAGGTATGTTTTATTTTACAGTTTCACCGGAAATGGTCGCCCCTTGGCTACGCCACTGACGTAGATATAAAAACAGGCAGCATTCTGTACCTTTCCCAACTGCTGATTCGGTAGTGATAATCTCTACTGAACATGTTGGTGCTCTGATAGCGAGTTCTTTATCTTATAAGTTATTTTATTACCAAATCAAGTAGTCAAATTTTTGCTGATTTGCAGCTGGCTATCGTAATGTTTTCTTGAGAATCAGCGGACGACTTGGTATTTGTTCCAAAACTGATACTGAAATCGAACAATATTGCCGATAGGTACAACTGATGATTCAGTAAAATGCTCTTTACTTTACATTACGAAAAATGATTTTCATTTGATTGCTTTCCATGTATTGTTCAAATCTCCGGAAATGATGACAAACTAAAAACACCAGAAGAAAAAAGCGATGGTTTTTAAAAGAAATTACGACTCGAAATGTTTCGAATCACCAAAATTAAAAGGTGATTCGCAATTCGAATCAATTTTTACGTGATTCTGCCCACTCTTAAACCGCTCAGTAGGACCTTAAAAGTGGTCTTGGATTTTTATGGCAATGGCCTGGGTCGACGTAGAATCTCAAATATTCACTTTTGGAACTTGATTATTCTCCCCAAAACAGATTGGGTGGGAGCTTGAGCTAAAAAACTACGATTTAAAAAAAAATTCTCTATTTTTCCATATCTCCCTTCTAGGAAGAGGAACATATCCGGATCTAGAAAATTTTCTGAGTGATTTTAACTCAAAATAAAGATATCCACGGTCTTCACAGAATTTTATCAAAATCTTTCAACATTGTTTTGAAATTCACCTTAATTTCAAGTTATTTTAAAAATTGAAAAATCACTTTGAACAGTTTTTTTTTCAATTTTTATTCAAGTTCAAACATTTTCAAAGAATAATCTAATGAGCTTTCGACTCTAAAATAATGTTAGTTCTGGGTCATTCCACATCAATTCGACCGTGTGGTGGTGGAGGGGGGGGCTCGGTGATGTTTTTGAAACTTTTTCTGTGGAAAGACCTACCGTAGGGATGACCAATAGCGCAAATCGCAGCCCTACAGCCCTTTTTTAAAGACTGCTAGGGGGTGTCAAAGTTTTCATTGAACTTGAAATGTCATCAATTTCAGCAGTGGATTACTCGATAATCGCGATACCTACCAAAATGGAACATTTTCCCATAGTTAGGGGTTTTGAAAGGCTTTTTAGTGATATCATAAAAATCAATGTTTCCACTTTTTTTCGTACGAAAAATTAGCACGAAAAGTTTCAAAACGTAGTTTTCATATCGTTTTGACTCTCAAAAAATCTGAAAAAAATATATTATGGATAACTTCTCATGCTGAACAACATATTAAAATATTAGGATGGCATTATTTCGAGAAATCGATTTAAAAAAAATTGAAAATTTGCGAAAAAATGTGATTTTCTGATTTAAAACATAAAGAAAAGTATTGAGTGGTAAAGTTAACCCAGTGGACCCATATTTTTACGAATCCTTTGAAAAAGTTGAATCCCCCCTTTCACTCAATTGAACAAACTCATCACAAAAAAATCAAAATTCGAAAAAATTCCATTTCCAATTCATAAACACCAAAAAAAGTTTAAATTCATTCTGTTGTCTTATTTTGACCTTTTTCCGATGTATTTCATGAAAAAGTTGATAAATATCACACTCATAGCAAAAAAATTAAAATTCGATAATTTTTTGAATTTTTTTTCGAATTTTGATTTTTTTCTGATGAGTTCATTCCATCGAGTAAAGGGGCTTTTCAATTTTTTCAACGGATTCGTAAAAATAGGAGTCAAATGGGTCAACTTCAACATTCAAAATTTTTTTTCATGTTTTAAATCAAAAAATCGCATTTTTTCGAAACTTTCAATTTTTTAAAATCGACATTACAACATAATGCCATCCCAATTTTTTAATACGTTGTTTTGCATGAAAAGTTGTCCATAATATATTCTTTTTCAGAATTTCTGAGAGTCGGAACGATATGAAAACTACGTTTTGACACTTTACAAGCTAATTTTTCGTATGAAAAAAAGTGACAACACTGATTTTCATGATATCACCAAAAAGCCTTTCAAAACCCCTAACTATTGGGAAAAATTCCATTTTGGTAGGTATCGCGGTTATCGAGTAATTCACTGCTGAAATTGATGACATTTCAAGTTCACTGAAAACTTTGACACCCCCTAGCAGCCTTTAAAAAAGGCTACAGGGCTGCGATTTGCGCCATGAGTCATCCCTTCAAAAGTTCTTTCCACAAAAAAAATTTCAAAAAAATCGCTGACCCCCCCCCCTCCCCACTCTCCTTACCACTTCTTGGTCGAATTGACGAGGAATGACCCATCAGTAGTTTTAGAACAGTTTCTTGTAAGTGAAGCAAGGACAAAAGTTTTTGAAAATATGATTTCAAGGGGTCTAAAAACGACGTTTTTTAAAAATGCAATGAGTTTATTTTTTGGCTTAAAAAATTTTTATTTTGAATTTGCAAGATTTTATTTAGGATGATTGTTAATTTTGAAAAAGAAAAGATAACAGGCCCCAGTGATGACGAAAGCTCTTGAAAATTTGTATTTCGTGGATCATAAAAACGATAGGTACTTTATATGCGAGACGTTTATTTTTTCACTCTAAAACTTTGAAAATTGAACGATTTTGTTTTTTAAAAATTTTCAGGATGTTCTTGTAAATTGAATGCCTGTTTTTTCAAGTTTTTAGTGCATATAATTGTATTTTCAAGTTTGAAAATTTAGAAAACTCTCTGCCCCTTACCCTTCCTTCTCTATTTCTGAACTGGAAAGTCAAAAACTGCTTTCTGGAGAAGAAGCCATTATCATTCTGTTGAACGAACTGAAACTGATTTGAAAAAAGAAACACTGATTACGTCATCTTTTATGCAGTCGGTTTGGCAACATATCCAACATAAGGTTTCCTTGGCAGCATCTGTACTTATCCGCATGAAATCTCTGTGCATATGATTTATTGTGATTATCAGGTCCGATCAGTCGAAAAATTTGAAAAAATAAGGTTGGAATTTTTTCAAAGGGTCTCGAAATTGAGCAGTGATTAAAACTTGTGAACAATGGAATCAACAAATTTTCTAAGCATGTTATAGTCTCTATTTTTGAAGATTTTTTTTTTTGAAAAATTATTGGATCAATAACCTACTCGACTCGTATTTAAAATAGGCTTCAAGATGATAAAATAGAAAGATAGTCGTTTCTTTTATTTTTTGTAGTGAGCTAGAAAACATTTTCTTTTAGAAGCTTTCCTGCGAAACCTTCGATTTGAAAAGATATAAACTCGACTCCTCAAATCCAAATTTGAGCCACAACAAGGCCAGATTTTTCGATACCTTGTGAAAGCAATTTTAAATTTCAAATGTTGCACATTGAGAAAAAAAGACCTGCCCCCCTTCTCTTCATCCTGCACACAAAGTTCAATTGACTCGTAAAATAGTTTGGAAAATTTTCGTAACTCGTGCGGAAAATCCGGCAAAGAACTTGCTTGGTAAAATATTAGAACACGACGATACGACTACGTAATTTCAAATATACTCGTACTTGGAAATTTTTTTCCTCACGTCATATAATCGGCTTCCGAAACGCGTATATTCGACGAGAAAATTTTACGAGGCTGAAAATTTTTTTCTCGATCGAATACAAAAAAAAATAGTATCTACGCTTTCGACTAAAAACAAGAGGTAATTTGAAATTGAAAAATTACGATAAGAGGTTTAATGTATCATAAACAATGGAAGAATTATCGATACTATTTTGTGCGAGCTTTACGATAGCGAATACGCGAATGTGAACACCCTAACACGTCGCTCAACAATTACTAGGTATATCGAGGGTGAATATAGCGAACACTCTTTTGACAATCGTTATCGAGCAAAAACACTTCTCTCCTTTTTTTTGTCATTTGTCAATTTGAAAAGAAAGGCGCGAAGTTTCGAATCGTTTTTTTTTCTCTCACTCTCTCTCCTACATACAAGTATACGACGAATGTGTGAGGAAAATGGCAATAAAACGCGAAGACAATGGGATTAAAGTTGTAAGTAGGTTAAGTGATTTTTGACAGCTTGTTCCGAGTAATTAATTCGATCAAGTTGGTTCGAAAATCAAATAGAAATTGGGCAGAGTGTTGGCAGCAATGAAATAAGATAGGAGTGAGAGTGTTTTGCCAATTCTTCTTTAAATGCTCGATTTAATTTTAATATTGGACTAAGATACAGTATACTTACCCTCTGCTTATAAGTACTTTACCTATGGGGTGTTGGGACTGTTGGGTAGGTTGTTGTTGCGTTATGCAACGATCCCTGGAGGATTTATAATACGTAATGATAATTATTCCTTTGCTGATTTGATTTTCGTGAGCTCTAAGCTTTCATTTTTGTTTTTTCGTTGATATTAACACAAGGGGAAGTTTTTTAAGTTACCTGTTTATTTAGAAAAGATAATGAAAATTAGCCTTAGAACCGACCAACTCTATTGAACTGAATTCCTTTTTTTTTTTTTTTTTTTTTTTTTAGACATTCTAGAGCCTTCAGTAAGGTTTTTGACTTCTTCAGAATTTTTAGAGACGAAAATAAATGTATAGAAAAGAAATAAGGAATTCTCAAACGATTTATAATATTTTAGAAAATGGCGAACCTTTGTATGTACAAACACACGATTTTTAAGCTGACAATAAGATTAAGAGTATTCGTTTTCCCCCACTGTCTCTCCATCCCTCGTGCATTCTTTTACGTACAAGTAGATAGATTTTCACTCGACACACTCGTAGTTTAGTTTTACTGCGCCTTGTCTTCAGTGCAGCGTCGGCGAATACTATGGGTCTTCCTGGAACTTCGAGTATATGATTTACTACTGAGGACAATAGGGTGGTTGGCGTGTCGGGACTTGAATCATCACTTCATTAGCTTTGACGATCCGCTCCAGTATTGTCATTTAACAAAATTTACAACATTCGATCTTGTTCATTTTATTTTTTTTTTTTTTACTTTTTTTTTCTGTTGAATCATGAATAATCTTCGGGCTTTGTATGAAAATCTTTTCGAAGTTTCTCGAAGATCCAACGTCTTTTGTTGATGGTTATGAACTAATGATGAAATGAAAAGCAAGACATTCGTGTTATAGTGAGTTCATTTAGGAAGCCCTTCGAAGGATATATTATTGTAGTCAAATAATCGAATAAAAATATTTCGCGAACATTAATTGACGATGTCTGTGCTGTGACAACTTTGGTTATTATTTTCTATGAAAAACTATTTCATTGGCGTTTTTTTTTTCTCAAAATTTCAATCAAGTACTTACCTACCTACTTTGGTCTAAATAACACAGCTCGTGGGATTTTGTGCAATTCATGGAAATCGTGAGTTGAAACATCAAAGTATTTCCAGCTGCCCAGATCTACTTAAGTATGTACCTATTAATGGAGAAAATAAACAGTCTATATGGAGACTTGAAATGGTCTGAAAATGATAACATTGAGTTTTATAATTTCAAGAAATCGAGTCATTTGAATGAAGTCTTCGATTTCAAAAATATTAGATGCATTTTTGCTGAGAAATGTGACCATTTTGAATCAAAATTATGTTTCAAAGTAAAAATTAATTCTTACTTGAATTTTTGACTGTTCTATCTCAGATTCTAGTCGAATCAATTTTTTCGAACTGAAGCTTTTCGATAATCCCAGCTTCGTCGCGTCGTTGAAGTTGAAATCGAATGTTATTTTTTTATTTATCAGAATGCCTGTGTAATTTCTAGTATTTTGTCGCTGTTAATTTATTGGATATATTAATAATTATCTTTTATCTAAAAATTTCCCTCGTGTGATGTTATTCGAGTAAATGAATTTGTTTTTATTTTCAGATTTTTGAATTGTCATCAGACTACGAGTAAACTTCGCTATCGAAAATCCAGAGGTGAGTAAGTACATTACATAACTTCGAAATAATATAAATATCTCGATATTATTTTTTGTATGTACCTACAGGGCTCGTATTCGGTTACTTTTTGAACATTTCGATTACTAAAGTTACTTTTTTGGGGGGCAAATTGTCGAAAATTTAATTTTTTACGAATCTTGGAAAGAAAAAAAAATGTTGATGATATCAATGAGTGAATAATTTGCGAAAGCGTACATGCTTGTTTATATTCTTTCCCAACTGGCTGCACTGCGTTACAAATTCATGTTTTTTTTTGCCCTTTTGCTAAAGTTGTAAAAGTCTCGCGTTCTACCAAAAATAATGAAAATTTCGTCTCCTGTCAAAATTGCCAAAAAAATCTCGGTTTTCGCTATAAACTGGTAAAAATTGTCAATTTTTCGCAGAAAGTGCCAAAAATAATTTATTTTCTATTTTTTCCCCCTAAAATAACTACTTGAAAGTTGAAAGTATTGCTTTTGCTAGAAAATTAATTGTGAAAGTTATCATTTTTTTGCGAAATAATTCTTAAGAATTTGCCAGAGTCTTGGTCTTTGCCAAAAATAGTCAAAAATTTTCACTATTTCAAAAACAGTCGAAAATTTTGACTCTTTCAAAAATAATTTTCAAAAATTCTTATTCTCGCTCTTTTTAGAAAAATGGCTGAAGATTGTTTTTTTTTTTTTTGCAGAGAATCCTCCAAAGTTCAACTTTTTTCTAAAAATTGTCCAAAATTCTCGTATTTTCAACCTAAATTGCGAAATATATTTTTTTTTCAATAATTGCCTCAAAGTCTTGCTTTTTGCCAAAAACTGACAAAAACTCTGGCCTTAGTGACAAAGTTGCTAAAAAATTTAGTTTTTTTCCAAAAATTCCAAAAAGTCTCTCTTTTTTAACAATTGTCTAAAATTCTGAATTTTTTACCAGAAATTGTCGAAAAGCCTTTTTTTTCTAAAATTGTCAAAATCTTGCATTTACTTAGCCAAAAATTTTATTTTTTTCAGAAATGATACAAACTGTTGCTTTTTAGAAAAACGACCAATTTTATGGAGAAAAGACTCACATTTTTTCAAGAATTGACCAATTGCAAGTCTCGTTTTTTTGGCAAAAAAAATAAAATAGGTATCATTTTTTGGCCTCTAATTGTCTAACAAATTTAATGTTCTTACGTATTTCTTCTAAAATTATCATAGCTAGTCTTGCACTCTTGTTCTTTCTCTTTTAACAAAATACACATTTTTTAGCGAAATTACTGAAAAGTACATTGGTATTTTTTTTCAAGAATCACCCAAATGACTTGTTTTTTTCGTCAGAAATTGATAAAAACGTATCTTATCACTTTTTTCACTTTTTTGCCAATTCCTAAAGGTTCTGTTTTTTGCTAAAATTGTCAAACTTTTGCTTTCTACCCAATTTTTTTTTTTTTTTAGGTACCAAAAATTGCAAAAATGCTTACATACTTCGTTGCCGAAAGTTGTCAAAAAGTTGCAAATTAGCGTAACTTTTTAAAACCTAAAACATTTCAATTTGAAATAATCAGTATTTTTGGTCATTTTTCTCTTTAAAATATGTTTTTTTCCATGCTTTGTCACTTTTTGAGTTACATTTTGGTTACTTTTTCTAGTTGTTTTTTTGGCTACCAAAGTTACTTCTTTTTTTGGGGGGGGGGGGGGATTGAGTACGAGCCCTGCCTTTAGAAAGATTTCTTCCATCGAAGGAAAAAAAAATTGGTAGGTAATTTGCTATTACTTTATCAAAGAAATCTGATTTCTATAATGTTGAGACTTTATTATTTTATTACAAAAGTATGAAATATCACAATATTTATGGCAATTTTTCTTCCATTGAAAGTATCAATCACTTTTATCTGCTTGTGAATTTGATGGGAAATCCGATTTTACTTCGCAGACACAAATCAGCGTTCAAATTTTCCTTCGTGATTTCTTTTATATTGGTCGAAATGTGATAATTTCGAAGGATATGTGCGAGTTGCATTTTGGATGATATGATCGAGTATTTTGCTCCTGTAAAAGTAAAACGATAAGGTTGAGTATTTTTCAAATAATATGACTCAATCGAATTGGAATCAATTCAGCACCAGAAAAGAGAGCTACAGGGTTGCCAAACGTTCGGTATTTTACCGAACAGTTCGGTATTTCCCTGATTTGTTCGGTAAGATTAATCAACCCTTACCGAACAATAGAAAAGTTCGGTATTTTCAAAAAAATCGAGAAAACCCTTCAAAAAAAGGAAATTTAAGAAATATATTCGGTATTCTCAACAAAAAAAACTAAAAACAGCACCCAAAAAGCACTTTTTGTGGCGTTCTTTCATTATTGAGCACTTTATTTGTCATACTTTTGACTTTTTTATGGATTTTTCAGGCAAAAAATTTCGGAGACTTCCTTTTTTTTTTTTTTTTTTTGCTTTTCAATTTGGTGTTCGGTAATTCCAAAATCTGGATTTGGCAACCCTGGAGCTAATGAGTTCCTGCTCAAACTCTTGTGAGACTGATGGAGTTCATTTTTAAAATATTTTCCAGTAGTTCAAAAAACGTTGAATTTTGTGAAAAATATGAGAAAAAATGTTTACGACAAAACCTTTTTCGAATATTGGTTATTATTTTTGGGGTAGGGGGTAGGGGAGGGGGTGTGATTTATTTCTAATGCCAATATTAGGTAAATTTTGAAGTTTTTGTTAAAATCTTCATCAGATAAAATAATTCCAAAATGAACCTCAGTTCTCACGAATTCGAATTTTTCAGGGTTTTTGATGCCCATTTTCTCCTTGTCTTATTTTTATTCCTTTTTCTTTAGTATCAGTTGGAGAAATTTCCATTGTATTTAAGCTTACAAATTGACGTCAATCTTACCTATACATATTCTCGAACCGTATCCAAAAATTAGTTCACTTCCTTTTGGACGTAGAGCAATAGCTTCATCGCTGAAATGTTCGGGATCCCATATTGATGGGTTTTCGTACAGTCGAGGATCGAAATGAGCTAAATGAATAGCCGCTATGATAAATGTATTCTTCGGTATGATTTTATTGTCTACGCATGAGAAGAAAAAAAGACAACAAATGAATCGATATTTTTGAAATGTTTATGCATAATGAATGCAAACAAAGAAACAATTGATCGTTATTTATTTTGAAGTATGTATACCTTTTAAAATGCAGTCTTTGTGGGTACGTCGAACAACCATTACCGATTGACTGTATATTCTGGATGTCTCTTTGACGCATTGTTCCAGATATTTTAGACCATTGATGCAATCATCTGTCGCTAAGGTGTTGTTTTGCGGCATTACTTGCATTATTTCTTCGTATACTTTTTGCTGCACGTGATAGATATTATTTGTAAAATTCAAGGTAACTGTGCGTATAATTTAAAAGAAAACAAAACTTCCTCATTTATTTTGCTAACCTGTATATCTTGGTGTATGGCTAACGCGAGTAGTGTAAAACATACGTTCAGAGCGGTCGTTTCAGATCCCTGTTGTTGAAAAAATATATTTTTTTATGTTTATACTGCGATAAAAATATCTTCGTCGTAGGCTACAGTTTTTTTTAGGACTTTCTTCACTCTTGGCTTGAAAATTCGGTACTCACCGTGACGATTATTTGCAGTGCTTCATCTCGTATACGTGTTTTAGTGAAACTGGTTTCTCTGGCGCTTTTCTCGATCAGTAAATCCACAATTGAGGCGGAACAAACGTCTGTAAGAGCAATAAAATTAGAAATACGAATACGAGCGAGTCGTCGTAGGTTTGGTGTCACTTCGAAGTGGTGAATTATTACGTAATACGAATATTAACCTTCATCGTACGATGACTCTCGCGTGGTACTCGTATTTCGAAGACTGTTGAATTTCTTCTCTATCGCCTGGAATAATACAAACAAATTGCCTTTTATGATCACGTGCTAACAAAAATACTTCCTGATTCTGGAATCTGAGAGAATATTTACTTCTGATGGTAAATCATTCAAGATCTTGACCGTGTTCATCTTCCCAGTTAATTTCAAATATACCGTGAAAATGAAATGTGGATGTAACCAAGGCGATATTACTCGAGTGGTTAAATTTTCAAATGCTCTGAAAGTTAGGTATCAGAAATTATTTTAGAAATTCGCTCAAGTCTTACATATTTGGGTGGGTGATCAGTGATCACTGATCAATTTCATTAGCTGGTGGGTCTTACTTATGTATCGCATCGCAGTAAGTTTTCGCATTTTTTGTTCCTGTTTTTTGTATCGAAACACCCAAAGTGTTTGCTGAAAATCAAAAGACGAGTTCTGAGTGTATTTTGGTGCAGATGATGAAAAATTAAAAGTGTATTTGGAAGAAGTTCAGTGTAGAATTTTTGGTCTGAATTTTTAACCAATTATTCAAGCTATCGTTTAGAATATCTACTGGAATACAGTTACCTACTTCGAATGATGAGGAAAGTGAATTGTAAAGATTCCCTCCCTCGCCCCAATTGCCAGTGAAAATGAAATATTGTAAAACTATTGAAAAATGACTTTGTGACCTATCAAAATGGGTTGAAATTTCGCGAGACATTAAAATATTTCGACTGAAATGAATTTATTATGAGCCCAGAGGTGGGTCATGATTTTCTAGATTTTTGTAAAAATGTCATGTGACCTATCAAAACGAAGTAAAATTTTACGAAATTGCAAATATTCCGACGAAAATAATTTTTGGAGCATTTTTGAACGATTTTGAGCCCAGAAATGGGTCATGATTTTTTAGATTTTTTAAAAGTGTCATGTGACCTATCAAAATGAGGTAAAATTTTGCGAGATACGCAAATATTCCGACGAAAATAATTTTCGAATATTTTTGAAGAATTTTAAGCCTAGAAATGAGTCATGATTTTCGAAAATTTTGAAAAATTTATCATGCGAGTTATCGGAATTGGCTAAAATGTCGACAGAAAATCTATCTGAAGTCTGAACCTATTTTACACATTTTTGAAAAATTGGAAGTAGTAATATGGTCGATTTTTATGAAATGTTAATTTAAAGCTGGGATTTTTATGCAGAAATATTATGAAAATATGCAATATACTCTATGTAATTTTTACACCCAAAAAATATGCTAAAAATATGCAAAAATTTCAGTTTGAGTAACGTGTTCCTGAAAAGGATTTTTCAAGCTGAAAAACATGAAAACTCTTATATTCGTAATTCAAAACAACGTGAACTCAGTGATCAAAAAATACATAAACCAAGTCATTTATAAACTCATAAATTGTTTAGAAACCGATGACATTTTAGCAGTGTTGCGATTTTTTGAACAAAAAAAGTCTTACAATTCTCAATTTAGGCAAAATTTCTGTTAAAATGTAAAAAAAATACCAGAGAATGCTCAAATATTCAAAATTATGCAATTTTTTCCCCTCAAAATATGTTAAACTATGCAATTTGGTCTGAAATATACAAAATATGCAGAATGATACCTATTTGGTTCATTCGTTAGGAAATTTCAT